>NW_013667960.1:118898-123519 GCF_000517525.1 Limulus polyphemus | reverse complement strand
AGTTTACAATATGTCTCCCATTGAACACAGCGGTAGATTATAGTCTTATATGTAGGATGTCGTGAAACCTATATCTGCGGCCAAATTGTAAGTTCTTACCACAACTCATTTTTAAAATAATACGTAATCGCAGGTAAAAAAAAAAAAAATGTTAAGTGTATTTGTTCTTTCCTTAAGCTACTGAAATTACAGAACTGTGGTGTTTTAGTTTCTAAACGATCGATGTTTATCTAGCTGTGAAATGATGGATAAATATACGCATGTTTATGTTTAACACAGCATTGGTTGTAAACTGTACTTATATGAGTGCGCATGCTCATTTAATTATTAAAATTCTTAACTCTGTTCAAACTTTACTAATATTTTGTATTACAATCATACAGAATACGTGAACGGAAAGTATTAAAAATCTCTCTAGAACGACTTAAAATGATGCAAACAGAAATCTCGTAGAATTCAAGAAAGTGTCGTTTTGTAACTTATAAGAAAGAAAATCAATTTCAAATTATAGCTCGATTTTTGAGGTTTCCCGCACTTAAAGTACTCGTAAAAAATACATGGTTGAATAGAGAAAAAAGAAGAAAAACAAACAAACATTGCCCATTGTTTTGCATCAGGTGTTTAAAGCTGTACAATGTACTGTCTCTTGTGGGCACACTACAAGTGTCAAACCCCAACTTTTAGCGTTATATCTCCATTGGGCCACTGGGGCTATCGTCAAGTGTGCTTGACAAATCACATAATACGGTTAATACACACACACACACATCAACTGCTTACGTCATGGTCCCTAAAAGTTAAAATATATGTCGTATAATGTTTTTAATTTTGTTCATCAACATTTTTTTCTCATTTATTTATTTTCGTAATAAACAATTCTTGAAAACTTATTCTTATGAATGCGTATATTTAAAATTTTGCCAAATTAGATATGAAGTCTGCTTATGTCTGTTAAGTGTCAACAGGATGTAATTTTAAGTAACTGTAAAAGTTGAAAGAAAGAATAAAACAAGTTGTATGATATACCTCTTTCTGAATAGATATCGATTTAATTAATATTTTAAGAGAAAAGAGAGAACTCATTTACTTTCCTGGTTTAATTAGTAAAATTCATTTATTGCTGTAGTTAATATCGTTTTCATATTTTCTTTACCTCAGCCAATAGCGCAACTATGAACAATTTTGTATATATATACTTTTTACTCGAAGACTACTCCTAAACTTAAACTTTTTATAATGACAAAAGGAGGAAAAATTATAACTTTAACAAATACGTTTTCAACATAAGTTTCCTTCATTTATACTTTATTTTGAATTACAAACAATTTGAAATTGTTTGTTAAGTATTGTTTGATGAACAAGAAAATATATTTAAGTTCTAGGAACACCATAGTTATGTTAATATCGTAAGTTAATAAATTCTTGAATCTACTACACATCTTTACAATACGAAAATAACATATTTAGCATTTACAGCATACGTTTGAAAGACTAGTTCTTACAATTGTAATAGTGAGAGGACAAGGTATAACAAGTCTTGTGATTTTATAGATTATTTCAGCTACTAGCGTCGTCTGTAAGCGTTTTCATTCGTAAATGGGAAAGAAAATTCTATCAAACTGTTGATACAATGTTTCAAACTTTCGAGGTTTGAAGAATAAAATATTTATGTTTTAGAATATGTTAAAATATGTTGGCTACCAAGAATTATTTAAAAACTGTCGAGGTTTTCCAAAAATCATTGACATTTTCCAAACCAAAATAAGTTTTAAAAGCAATAGTTTATTTAGTAAATGGAAAGTGTCTTTATGTGTCTTTTAAATGGGGAGCTTTAAGAGCTGAGAATCACAAGGAATATTTGTTTATACGTAAAATAATTGTAGTTTATAAGTCGTTATGCTGATAGAACACGTCGCAAAAACGTTTTTCATCACAATGTAAACGTTAGATAAAAATTTTAGTCAAAAATATATTGTTTATCTCTCGAAATTCTTAAGGAAAAATGATGACAGGTTGTTATAACGCTCTTGATCCTCCGATCTGTGTGATATTCTGATATCGATCATATAATGTTACATCGTAACACGTGTGCTATGTCTACCATTTAGAACAATACAAAATTATCGCTCTATAGTTTTAACTTCGCAACTGTATTTACCGACATTCCTGATAATATTAAGTTATTTAGGGTTTTTTGCTAAAACCAGATTTTTCTTTATTTTAGCAGTTTTATCGGTAGTTTAAACTTTAAAACAGATCGTGTGGCGCCATCTAATATCACGAAGAGTAACTTAAATTTGATATTGTCTTTCTTATCATTTTGTAATAAATATATTTCAAATAAAAATAAGGCTTAAAAATAGTATTACTCAACGGATGGTGTACTGATTTTTCACGTATTTCCTTCTATGTGTAACTGTCTTCTATGAAACATTTGTTACAAAAAAAAATCAAATCATGCAAAATAAGGAAGCACAGCGGCGAGTACTGAACATCAGTTTTGAAGAAAGATAATTAGGTATCATCTTCTTAAGACAGTTATATAATGTTTGTTTTCGATTATACACCAAATGTATTTCGTTTTTGTCTCCTTCCAATAGAAAATAGCTATAACAGCAGATATGAAACTATATTAAAGAAAGGTAAGGAGATTATATTAGGAAAAAAAAAAGAAATCAGCGTTTATCATTTTGGTAAGCGAATGAATTTTGATTGAAACTACTTGTCTGCTAAATTCATTTTAAGCCAACAAAATCAAATAGAGACTTTTTGTTTGCTTTTTACATAGCTTAAAAATAAACTTCTCAACATATGATTCATGAATGTTATTTTAGTTTTTCTAATTTATTGTTTATACTAATCAAACCTACCATGATTTATGTAAATTGTAAATCTACATTCACAACAGTCTCAAGTTATTATATGAAATCAGTCTCTCGGAAATTATCAATGAATTGAAAAGAATAATTAGTAATTCTGAGTAAAACTATTGCTGTGTGTCACTTGTCAATTGGGCCTGCCATAACCTGGTGGATAAGACGCTCTACTAAAAAACTGCGGGTCGTGTGGTCGTATAATATACGGTCAATCCCACTATTCGTTGATAAAAGAGGTGCTCAAGAGTTAGCTGTATGTGGTATTAACTAGCTGCCTTCTCTCCCTAGTCTATCACTTCTTAGTTAAGGACGGCTAACTCAGATAGCCCTCGCATAGCTTTGCGCGAAATTCAAACCACTTGTCAAAACTGCAAACTATTTGTTTCGTAATATTGCGCAAAGCGAAACCAGGGCTATCTGCGCATAGCCATTCGTAATTTTAAACCGATTGGTTGTAGGAAAGGCAGCTAGTCAACAGCATCCACTGTCAACTCTTCGGCTACTCTAATCGAATAGTGTGAGATGACAGCACACCCATGACTTGAAAATGCATAGAAGTTTTTTTCTGGAAACGGGGTATGAACCTTGAATTTTTGGATTCATTGTCCGGCATGACAACCACTAGGTCACGCCTGGGAAGCTATAAACAAGTACTTATTATTATTGCACGAACGATATTGCACAGAGAATATTGCGATTAGGGTGTGTTGCAGGAACTTTATGGCTCTATTCCTAGTACAAAGATGGCGTCTTTATCACTGGAATACTGTGTAGTTGTACCTGGCGATCGGTTTTTAAAAATAACTTTTAAAGGTTGTGCTTAGATATGCAACTGTTATTTTACCATAGAGAAATAGTCAAACCTAGTTATTTTGAAAAATATATCAACCTCAGAGAATAAAGCTATTGTTAGGTTTGTAATTTATTGTGAAGCTGTGCTACTAAACTTAATGAGAATGAGCCGAAAATCGTATTGTGTGGTTTGATATCTTGTCATTATTACCCACAATTCTAATGTGTACTGCTCTTTATTCTCAGGAACTTTTAAGATTAATTGCCAAGTCATATCAAATAAACATCATTGCCCCCCTTTTTTTTAACAGACGTTAACTCGCTGCAATCTTCTGCAATATTAATCTCCTACTTCAAGTATTTTCTATAGGTGGTGTTACAATCAAGTTTGTCTTCGTAATTTAGTTTAAATTTTGGTAAATATTACATTGGTAATTAAGGGTTTAGTGAAAGTGACTCGGAAATAAGATTTAAAGACTATGCCCGTTATAACTCCCAAACAAAACAAGTTTTTTATATAAAACTGTACATGTGATCAATTGAAATAAAATAGGTGGAAAGACTGAGTGTTTGTAACAAACCAATTAATTATGTTTTGGACAATACAACTAAGTATTCCAAGATTTTCTTCTTGACTGTTGAAATCATTCAACGATATAAAAATACAACTTCTAGAAACGTTAGGTGACAAACAATAATCATTTACATTTAACAAATACAGAATGATTCACGCAAAAATTAAAAAAAGCTATATATTATTTCGAGGAAATGTTGAGAAGAATCCCCCCCCCCCAAAAAAAACCTCTTCTAGATTGAGTGAATGTTCGTCAAAGCCTATTTTTTGTGAGTGTGCTGAGCTATTAATGTTTTTTTTGTAAAAACATAATGATAGAAAATCAACTTTTGTAGAAATGCTAACTGCAACCAAAAAAAAAAAGAGAGAGAGAGAGAGA
>NW_013667960.1:108596-118163 GCF_000517525.1 Limulus polyphemus | reverse complement strand
CGTTAGGTGACAAACAATAATCATTTACATTTAACAAATACAGAATGATTCACGCAAAAATTAAAAAAAGCTATATATTATTTCGAGGAAATGTTGAGAAGAATCCCCCCCCCCCAAAAAAAAAACTTCTTCTAGATTGAGTGAATGTTTGTCAAAGCCTATTTTTTGTGAGTGTGCTGAGCTATTAATGTTTTTTTTTGTAAAAAACATAATGATAGAAAATCAACTTTTGTAGAAATGCTAACTGCACCAAAAAAAAAAAAAGAAAGAGAGAGAGAGAGAGAGAAAAGAATATAAAAGTCATTTAGTTACTTAGAATTATTCGAAATTAAATGTAATAGCACATATTAATGGTCACGGTCTGTTCATTGGAGATTAATATACAATTGATGCCTAATTTCACATAACGTTTGACTCGTAAATCACGTGTATCTTGTATTTAGATCCTGTTAGATTCCTCACGGTGAACCTAGCAGATATCCCAATGTGGCTTTGCGGCAAAACAAACAAAGATCCCCTTCTACGTTATCCGTATTCTAAGGTTTAGCCAAACTCACCTTTAATTGTAATAGAATGATTCCATTTGTATTTTACGATACATACAATTGATTGTTCATATTATATCCATAATCTAGGTTAATGATAGAAAACTTTGTATGAACACTGTCCTTCAGAAGTATTCAAACTTTCAGGGAATTCGTAACGTGGCTTACCCAGCATGCTTCTGCAAGGGAACTTAATGAATATAAATAAAGTGATATGACAGATACTTGAATTAATAGCACTGACATGTATAGAGGATGCCGAAACATCATACATTATTTGAAGAGATTCGAAACTGGTTGAAATGTAAACAAATCAAAAGATGAATTAGTCACAATGCTTGATTATGAGACCATTTAATGGTTTCAAAAACTGGATAGATCGACTTTTAAAAATATTCAGATTTGGTCAAAAATGCTGTTAGAACATAACTAGAGTTCACTTGTTAGTTTGTGAAAACAGCCGTAAATTATCTTCGTAACGAAATCACAGATCGGTCAAATGTGAATGAACTCCATCTTTGGGTGTTTTGGAAGGGATGATTTGTGCAAGCCATATATTATACACCAAAAATGCTGTTAGAACATAACTAGTGTTCACTTGTTAGAACTGTGAAAACAGCCGTAAATCATCTTCGTAACGAAATCACAGATCGGTTAAATGTGAATGAACTCCATCTTTGGGTGTTTTGGAAGGGATGATTTGTGCAAGCCATATATTATACACCGTAGTTGTTGATATTCTGTAAAATATGGTAACAGTTAGGTTCTGAAGGATGGCAAAAAACTATTTTTCGATTTTCTTTTCACTCCACAAACTTAACCATATAATGATGTCTAGAAGACTTAGAATAAGATTCTATTTTGCTCTCTCCAAATAGTACCAAGTATTTTCTATAAGATTATAACCAGGGCTCTTGGTAAATTATTTCGAGATGTTAATATTGTTACTTTGAAATCATGTATGGGCACGTGTTTTATGACAGAGATCAGTATCCTACTAGAACAACACATTGGCCTGCTGATTACAAACTTTACCATGGCCCACTGAATGTGTTCATGTAAGGTTTGTTGATATTCAGAACATTTGATGCACCCACACTTCACAGGTAGACTTCATATGGAATTTCAAGAAAGCAACTCAAATCATATGCTCTTTTCAACAGGCGCAACACAATTATTGTCCAAGTGTTAATCTGCCTACTTTCAGACTCATACTTGCACATAATTTCAAAGCAGCTTTTTAACCTCATCAAAAGTTCTGTCCAGTTCAGAAGAGGATTTACGCTAAGCTAAGCAGCTCTGAACATTTTTTTAGGTTAGCGATGGTACTACATCATCTTATGAAAGTAATCATTATTTCGCCATTTCTTTCTATCACTCCTATGACTTGTGGTAGATCGACGTGCATGTTGACTTTAGGACTGAATAAACGGGTATGATTCTCTGCTATTGTATAACTATTGTCTCTATTAATTTGTGTATTGAATGTTTTGGTTCATCTTATGTTACATTTAAAATGAAAAGGGTTTCTACGTACATTATATTCAATTTTAATACTTGCTATACATTAGTTTAAATAAACCATTAAGGTATCTACCATACAGTGTTGCTAAAGTACTCGCTAGTTTTTGGACAGGTGCACCTGTCTTCAACAAGGCCAACTTTTTAAATCATGTATTGTTTTAACAGTTTTTAAACTATAGCATATATATATATATATATTGCTCTGTAACTTAATGGAGAAATCTTCCTTTGTCTCATTTCTAATTTTGAGTATGCTTTAATCAGTTTTTATGTTGTACAATATATTCTTTTTGAATATCTCTGAATTATCCATCCTTGTTTTAAATGTAAACTCCGTTGATTACTGTAATGGGGAATGTATCTTGCAAAAGACTTTATTTTTACATTTTTACTTTTCAATATATTGCTTTTAGCACATGGTACAAACACAGATGACTTCTTATGGCCAATACATTCAAAACAGTGACCAGACGTGTATCCCACAAGGAAGTGATCAGACGTGCATCCCGCAAGGAAGTGACCAGAAAGGCATCACCACATTCTCCACCCCAGTCATCAGTAGTAATGGTGTAGAGCAACAAACTGTAAGATATATTTTTTGTTATTCGATTGTTTAGGCTCAAATGCTGAAATTTGATCAGTAGATATATTTTCTTTGTATACTTTTATATATATTTTTTTCATTTTAAGTTTCTTACAGCTGACATTTTACAATATCAATGGCAATATTAAACACACGTGACTGAAATGAATATTTGCTGAAGTTTGTTGACAAGTTACGATGATAAATAAGACATTTAACACCTTAATATATCCTTAGTTTAGAAATATTGGTATTGAGAGCTCCTGATTTTGATGTTTGCAACAAAATTTTATAATGAAAATTAAGGATAGTGTTTTATTAATAAACTGGGTTTGTTGTGATGTGCATGTTTCACTGGACACGCCCTAATTGATAATGTGTAATTAAATATGAATGTAAATGACTGGGGAGGGGGGTAGTGATTGGAATTTATCCCATGCTTTTCTTACTTCTCTTTCCCTTGACACTGTTTGTTTTGGACCTGGACACATTTTTCAATCTTGTCCAAGTCCTACATTGATGCGTGATTGAAAGTGGCTATTTTAAGAGTGTTTGGGCTCAGCTTCTCCTCTATTGAGATTGCCCAAGGTTTTTCCTCCTGTATCCCTAATGAAATGAGATTTTTTAGAGCTTACTAGAATTAGTAATGATGGGAATCAAATAATTTCAAGTTACATGTCAACAGTATGCCAAAAGTGACTGTCTTCAAGTCTGGTTAGACATTAGGCTGAGGGCTATTTCTGTTAACAAAGTTTCTTACTTGACTTTAAATTTGATGACGAGGAACACACTTTTTAGGAAATCAAATCTTGGAAACGCCTTGAATGGGTAATGGAGAAAACTTTATTATAAATGTAGAACGTTTCGACAAGAATATGTCATCATCAGATACAAGTAGTTTACAAAGACACAGGAATATACATACAGACAATGCCGCTCTGAAAAGTTAATTCCCAACTTTTTAAAAGTCAAGTTGTCTTAAAACCTAAACCAATTTACAAGTATTATCCAAAACATTTAACGAAAACTGTTAAAAGCTACCCTGAATACCAAATGTCAGTAACTAAACTACTTACTAAAACGTAAACAAGAATTAGACCACCAACTTGCCTGTTACTTCAAACCAGATGAATACAACAATATTTGTTACGTATCTGCTTGTTTGATAATTTCTGGTAAAAATTCTTTCCGACTGACTTCAGCGATACAAGTCCCTTCTTGATTAAAACTAGCTTATTCTTTCTCGTTACGAACTTCGTAATACACTTAATTTCCACAGTCACTTTAACTTAAACACACGCTACAATTCACAACAATTCACGCAGTTACGGTCACTACCGCTTGCTTGACTCAATTATCTGTCTCTGTATCTGACTATCTGCAATTATATCTCCGCTTTATTTGCCGGGCTTATATACTAAAATAGAGGGCGCCTAGAAAAGACTAGAGTTGCCAGGAACAGTCATGATCCTTCTAGCAACTCCAGCGCGCATACTTCCAGCGTCACGTGACTTCTGCTGTTGTAACAATATACTACATTCCGTCAACCAAAGCAACTCTGGGTTAAATCAAGAGAATAAATCTGTACACAGCAAAAAACTGGAAAAATTGAAAAACTAAAGTAAAAGACGTTACAACAACGAAGCGCAACCTAATCTTGTTATCAACAGATCAGATAGACCACTGAACGACACTGAACTACAACTTCTGAACAAAGGCCTCAACTTCGCCGTCAGCCAAAAGACAGTTCCTTATCTAGAGTTAAAGACCAGCTTAGAAAATTTATTCAGAAGACTAGAACAAAAGGCCATCTCCACCTTAAACAGCATCAAACTACGAGAAGGTATCCATAACTCTGACCACCAGACTTTTATTATAGATAATTGTAACCAAATGTGGTTCCCCGTAATTCCCAAAAACTGTATATTGAACAACTTTTTAAAGGATTCTCTAATAAGACCATTAATGTAGTTACTCAAACCATAAACTGAAGTCAAATCTCACAAGCAACGAAATAAAGTGCATCTACAATCTGAAAAAAGACACTAATATTAACATTCATTATAATAGCTGACAAAGATAACACTACTGTAATCATGAATAACACAGAATACATCGACAAAATGAACAACGCCCTTTCAGACAATAAGAAATTTAAATCCATCCCAAACAACCCAACAAACACACATAAAAAATAAATGAACAAAACCCTCTCACAAATGAAGAAAGATAATTACTGAATATCTTTATTTTTATCTAAGGAAAACTGACTCACACACACCACAACTTTATGGTTTTTCCAAACCACACAAACAGGACATATCATAGGCTTTCACGCCTTATATAACATCTACAGGTTCCTTTTTTAAAGATGTCTTTAATTTCAGAAACACATTAAACTAACTAAACCCTAAAGCCGTAATGGCTAGCTTTGGCGTGATGTAACTTTACACCGAAGTTTCCGTTAATTAAGGAAGCTTGTAATATTGCACTTGACCTCAACCGTAATGACCCCAATTCTTTAATTCATATCCCATGTACATCTTTTGTTTTTCTCTTAGAATTCACTACAACAAAAACCAACTTCATTTTCAACACCAAAAACTTTCTTCAAACAGATGGTTTAAACATGTTTCACCTGTTCTAGCCAACATATTTATGACTCATATCGAAACACAAGCCATATAATCCGCGCTTTATCTTCCCATATACAGGTACAGATATGTGGATAATACTTATGCTGGTTTCACTTCTACCGATCACATACAGACTTTTTTTTGAACACATAAACTGTATTCACCATAACATTAAATTCACCATTGAATATCGAAATAACAAGAGCTACCTTTTCTTAACCTCGACATGATTAGATCCGACATACAGTTAAAACCAAAATTCACCGAAACATCACTCACACAGACCTCTACATCTTCAGGAATTCCGCTCATCAATACACTAAAAAACACAGCCTCAAGACTTTGTTCAACTGACTACGTGAATGAAAAAAACAAAAAACTTTATAAAGCATTCCTTTATTCACACCAACTATTGTTGAAACATTTCCACACAACCAACAGAAAAGAAACCTCAAACTCAATTCACAAACAAAATTGACACTAATACACCAAACAAAAATACAATAATACTTTGAAGGTTACCATTTATCCCTGAAATCAGTTCAAAAATAATCGACACTTGGAGAAAACATGCCATTTAACATAAAATTCCAGTTGACTTCAAATTCACTCAAAACCTGGCCCTAAAATAAAATCATTATTAAGTAAAAATTACATAGAATCACACAATACCGACGTCATATATAAAATAACGTGCATTAACTATCCAGAATTCTATATCGGAGAAACCGGAAGAAAATTGGAAACCGATTCCCCAAACATAATAAAAACTCGGAAATGTTTACCACTATTGCAACTCAAAAAACAACAGTATGCTATAAAAAATTTTAATTTTAAACAAAGAACCAATCATCAAAAAACGCAAAATAAACGATGCGATCTTAATTGACAAAATATCCCTACTCTAAATCAACATCCAGTGGTACCAAGATACCGTTACTGTGGTGTTAAGTAATATTCGGTCATGTGACCACTTTGTTCTATACTGTATATATATATTGTTGTGTCTATGTAGACTACTGTACTTGTATCTGATGGTGACATAATTTAGTCGAAATGTTGTACATTTATAATAAAGTTTTCTTCATTACCTGTTCAAGCCGTTTCCAAACTTTTATTTACCTTTGTTTACCACCCAAACAAATTCAACTTCACCATGTGTGTTATATATGAATTATCTTGATTTATTTAACTGAAATTATCATTTTAAATTTAATGTTTTATTCCATAATTTATCAAAAGGTGTAAAATGTGATAGATCTTGGTGATATGCATCTTTTTGACTTAATTTGTGTGTTATATCTGAATTCCCCTAAGGTATAAAGTAAAGGACATATCTCCTCTGTGTGTTTTATCAGAATTTAACAGAAGATGTAATGAATGGGAAAGGTTTTTTGTGAGTGTTGTGACGGAAATTAATAAACGCTTGTAATAATAATAATAATATACATGATTTGGTTGTATTACATACATATTCTTCGCTAATCTAACATGTGTTATTACTTGTATCTGTGATGTGATATAGAATCTATAAGAAATTTTGTATTCTGGTTATTAGATGTGATTATTTTCAGCCTCTGGATTATTATTTATAATTATGCAAAATTCAATCATGAAATAAAAAATTGAATTATTTTTTGTAATGGCTTAACTTGCAAGCATTAATTTCAAAATACATGTATAAAATGTTTGCATTTCATAGCTGTTGAAAATTGTTTTGTTTTTAAAGCAAACAGATTTAGAACCAGTTGTATCAATGATTGTCCCTGGCCAATTTGGTGGAGCACTAACTAGTACTAATACATTGAAATCAAACCAGCCAAAACGTCTTCATGTCAGTAACATCCCTTTTCGATTCAGAGATCCAGACCTAAGGCAACTGTTTGGGGTAAATAAAAGTTTTTTAATTATTATTTATCTACATTGTCTAATATTTGTATAACTAGGAATGAAAGCAGAGGTGGCACAAAATAAGTTTTCCCTATAATCAAAAATTCTATTTTTTAGTGCAATGAGAAAACTTTTATATTATACGTTTACCCAAAAACGAGTTTGTGAGACAATATTATGTTATATACTCTACTGACAGCAATTAGGCTATATTTATGTATGGCTTCCTGAATAAAATATTAAAGATATGGTATAAAAACTGCAATTTTTAGTTATTCAGGTCATTGAAAGTTTACAAACATTATTATAAAGTTTGATGATTTTTTCACAAGTAAACCAAAAAGGTATTTCAAACATAAGTAAATAAATATTTATGTTCTATGGTTATAAATATTTTATCAATGAAAATAAAGTTTTACAACATCGATAGATGAATGTAAAATTTGTAAGTTTGTTTGTTTGTTATGGATTTCGTGCAAAGCTACACGAGGGCTGTTTACGCTAGTCGTCCCTAATTTAGCAGTGTAAGACTAGAGGGAAGCCAGCTAGTCATCACCATCCACCGCCAACTCTTGGGCTAATCTTTTACCAACGAATAGTGAGATTGACCTTCACATTATAACGCACCCACGCTGAAAGGGCGAGCATGTTTGGTGTGACGGTGATTCGAACCTGCGACCCGCAGATTGCGAGTCGAGCGCCCTAACCACCTGGCCATGAAAATTTGTAAACCACAGAAGGTACAAAGGATGGATATAAATAAAATTGTAACGGACTAAACAAAACAGTAGTATATATATTAAAAAAAAACAATTAGTAAGCTCGTGTCTGGCCAAGATTAGGTATAAATTTTAATAAACTATACACCATAAATCTCAATGTTATTAATTTCAATACTGTTACAACAGCGGAAGTCACGCGACGCTGGAGTTTCTCGAAGGATCACGAATTTGCCCACCAGCTCCAGTGTGATCTAGATGCCCTCTTTTTTAGTTATATATATATATATATATAATCCTGGCAAAACAAAAAGCCAGCGGCAGATAGATAATTGAGTCAAGTGAACAGTAGGCACGTAAGTAAAGTGTGTGAATCACTGTGATTTGTAGCGTGTATTATAAAAGTAGTTAAGTTTAAAAACGGCATGACTTTGGAAATTCTGTGTATTACAAAGTTTGTATCGAGAAAGAATAAACTAGTTTTAATCAACAAGGGACTTGTATCGCTGAAGTTCCTCGGAAAGAATTTATACCGGAAATTAACAAACAAGCAGATACGTGTCAAATTGGTGTCAGAGAGTGGGACGAAAAACAAAAAGATGGAAACGAGAAGTGGCAAATCAAATTACGACTTAGCAGATTTGATGGTAGCAACACAAGAACAGCAAAAGAAACAAGAAGAACGAGAAAAGAAACAATAAAAGAAACAAGAAGAACGAGAAAATAAACAAGAAGAGAGATTACAGCAGTTGTTGGAGGAGAAAGAAAAGAAACAAGAGGAGAAATTACAGCAGTTGTTGGAGGAAAAACAAAAGAAACAAGAAGAGAAATTACAGCAGTTGTTGGAGGAAAAACAAAAGAAACAAGAAGAGAAATTACAGCAGTTGTTGGAGGAAAAAGAAAAGAAACAAGAAGAACGAGAAAAGAAACATGAAGAGAGACTACAGCAATGGTTGGAGGAGAAAGAAAAGAAACAAGAAGAAAGTCTCCAACAGTTGAGAGAAAGCCAGCATACACAAATGGATAAGATTAGTGAATTTCAAAATGAATGAAATGCATTAAAGGACGATTTACTGTCTTTTACACAGGGAGATATATTAACCATGGACCTAAACAGCCCCAGACAACAGGAAGTCCCTTCCAGACCCCGCAGCTAAACCCTAATGCAGACATCTTCAGTCCTGCCAGAAGTCACATTTCAGACATGAGTGTCAGCAATAGGGGTGATCTAGTACGAAAGAAGCCACAGGAATTCGAGGGGAAGGCACCATGGGAAGCATATAGGGCACAATTTGAGCTACTGGCAGAAATTAAAGGATGGACAGAGGAGCAGAAAGCAATGTACCTGGCACCGAGCCTGAAAAGACAACTACAGGAAATACTTGGACAGTTGTCAGCAGACGACAGGCACAACTATAGAGCACTGGTAGCTGCTCTGGAACTCAGGTATGGAACCCAAAATCAGTCGGAAGTCTACAGGGCTAGGTTTAGGACTAGAGTCTGTGCTAAAGGGAAGAGCCTGCAAGAGCTGGCATGGGATTTGTAAAGTATGGCACACAAGGCCTACCCAACTGCACCCCCTGATATCCTCAAGCTGTTGCTGAGAGATCAGTTTGTAGATGCCTTGGGCAGTCCACAACTGAAGATACAAGTGAAGCAAGCACACCCAT
>NW_013667960.1:105516-107596 GCF_000517525.1 Limulus polyphemus | reverse complement strand
TATATATAAGCCTGGACAAAGAAAGCCAGCAGCAGATAGGTAATTGAGTCAAGCGAACAGTAGGCACTATAAGTAAAATGTGTGAATCACTGTGATTTATAGTGTGTATTATAAAAGTAGTTAAGTTTAAAAACGTCCTGACTGTGGAAATTCTATGTATTACAAAGCTTATATCGAGAAAGAATAAACTAGTTTTAATCAAGAAGGGACTTGTATCGCTGAAGCTCCTCTGAAAGAATTTATACCGGCAATTAACAAACAAGAAGATAGGTAACAATACAAATAATAGGAATTAGTAAAAATTAACCAGAAGAATAAAAAACTTAATTCGCCAGAGAATAACACAATGTTTCAAAATGAAAACATTTCTCAATATCAAGAACAATATTGAGAAATAATTAACAATAATTATTTCTAACTGTATCTCGTGAACTAATGAGTTTTCAAAATCAAGGAAGGCTTTTTATTTAGTGGTTAGACTATGAAATTACGTCTCATACGACTAGCTATTACCATAAATCTACATAATCTTTCACAACATTAATATCTGTACGTTACGACTAGAGGAAGCTTGTGCCACTTTCAAAATACATAATAAAATTCATAATACAAGCATTCTCAAAATCAACATGCTCTAGATAGAAGATGAGTTTGCACTTTAATGTAACTAAAAATTCGTAGTTAAACTAAACGATAGAAGGAATAATAAATGAACGGTAAACAAAACTATAACAAAATAAAAGTAGAATTCGCTATCAAACAATATTTTAATTTGATCTAATCAGATTCGTATTCATTTTCACATAAATATAGTAACAAGTGTAGTTGTTTGTTAATGATATATTCTTTATTAGGTCATAACTTTGAAGACGAAGACTATATGCATGGATCTATATGTTAACCATAGTATATTTTCTACCTTAATTACTTCTGAAATAGTAAAAAAATTGTTTTTTAAAACAGTATAGATATCACCTCATATTGTGTTGCATGGGTGCATTTATATGATCATGCTTCGTTATGATAACTCGTACAGTAGAATTGGAAGATAATATATCATGATGTGTTGCCTTTAGATTACATGATATCCCTTTGAATCATACTTTAGTGTCTTGTAATTCATTCAACACTCAAATTAACTTACAATATTGTCGTTCAATTAGATGCATCCATGCATATTACCCTAATAAGTAGAATCCCACTCTTAATCAGTTGCATCAAACATATGTTGCTTGTAATGTGGTGAAATGGGCAAATGGAAAGGATGTTTACTAGTAATGGTAAAAGCCTAGCTACCATTGTGAAAGCAGTATCTTTCCATCACTGCTTTATTGCTCCTAAACAGTCCTGGCAGTACCTTCCATGTAATAGGTGACCACTTGTTGCTATGTCATATTGATATACAGAGAGTATACCTTTAATGCTACGTGCTATGATTGGAGATTAAACCATATGATACTTGTAAGGGACTAAAACAAAATGTCACTAAAACTTAAGTCTAACAAAAAAAAACAAAAAAACAATTTATTAAACTATAACAACAACAGAAATTCAAAATATAACTTTTAATCGATTAGAATACAAATGTTGTCACTTACAAAAAAAAACACAGTTAGTAAATCTGTGTCTGACTTTACTTGATACAATAATTGATAAAAAATACAATATAAATATCAATTTATTAATTTTAATAAATAAAGGCATTAGCAAAATGAACCAGAAGAAAAAAAACTAATTTCCAGAAAACAACAACAACAACAAAACAAATCCAAAATCAATCCACTCCGATGTCAATAAAAATACCGAGCAACAGTCAGCAATAATTCGTTCTAACTGTATCTCGTGAACTAACTCATTTAAGATCAAGACAGTTTTTTTAGTCAGTTGTTAGACCACCAGGTTACACCTTATGTGACTAACTAATTTACATAATTTTTCACAACATTAATATCTGTACGTTTTATAATACAAACATTCAGAAAATCAACATCTAACCCAGTGATTCTCAACCAGTGGTAAATTTACCCCTTGGGGGTAAAAAATTACATGGCAGGGGGTAAATAATTGATGTACCTGATGA
>NW_013667960.1:100485-105197 GCF_000517525.1 Limulus polyphemus | reverse complement strand
ATGGAAGTAAGGGGGTAAATGGAGAAATACATCAAGCCGAGGGGTTTAATGATGGAAGAAAAGTTGAGAATCCCTGAATTCTAACCTATATAAAAGCCAGTGTGTGTCACGTTACGTCACGCTTGATTTCTCGATATAAGAGGAGCCATAAAAGCCAAAATGCATTTATCCAGATATAATAATTCGATTGCTATCTGCCAATTACAATTTTAGTGACTGGGGTGCAAGTGGGCCGTGAAACCTTACAAGTGTAGTGAGTGTTGGTATAATAAGCCTAAGTAAAGACATAATGAGGGATCACCTAGCCTAGAGCCAAGTGCATAAAATGTATCATTAAAGTAAAAATATCCATTCAGGTTTAAATTTATATCGTTTCTGAATTAGTCATTTGTCTGTTATATCATCAACGTTCTTAATAGAAAAACAAATCTCTTTAATCAGCGGAGACTCTAAATTAAGAAATTAACAAATATTTTCCTGTTTTGTTGTACATACATTTGACTTTATACTTTCAGTGCATAGACTAGGTTATGCTTTTGTTGCTAAGCAACATTACGAAAACCATTGTTGGAACGAGTATTAACAAAACGCACTGGCTTTTTTTATATATTAGAAGTTGTTAATCCAACTGATTTTTACCAATAAGTATTCTATGAATACGCAATGAATTCATTTCAAGAATGATCTTAATGTTGATTGGCTCACAAAGAAATTTACCGACGTTTGAATGCTTCGACTGCACATATCTGCCTTTTAGTTGGTCAAGCTTGATTTCGCAAAATTTATTTTTCAGTTATCTACGAAATGTGAGGTTACCTACCGTTAAGTAAACTCTGGGGTGATGCTATTTGCCCCATCATTTTTGACCGGCTATGCACTAGTGCTATAGATAGAAGGTAAGTTAGCACTTTAATATAACAAAAATTCACAGTTGAAGGAAACGATAGAAGGAATAATAAATGAACGGTAAACAAAGGCATAACAAAATAAAAGTAGAATTCGCTATCTCACAATGTGGTGGAACAAGATATAAATTCCATTTCCACTTCTAGTGTCTGAGAAGTGTACCTGAACACACAACTTTGTTTGATCTGATATAACAATGGCTAATTATGAAACTTGAAAGAAGTTCTCAGAAGATAGGAAGTCAGACTGTGCAACAGAAGTCGTTTGCAGCCATATAGCAAGGTTTCTCTTCACCATTTTCTCCACGAAGCTTATTTGATATATATAAAATTGACAGCATTTTCTGTGCAAGTCTCTCTTCTTCTGAGGTATATATATTGGATGGAATGCACTGCACAATACATACACAATTTTTACATAAACTCCAGTGTAAAATGGATTTAAGAGTTAGGTCTAACTCTATCCAACACTACATTTATTTAATTTTCTTATTCACAGGCTCAACATTGGTAACCATTCTGGAATAGTTTATTTCCTCTGTTGGATCCAACTTTTTCCAACCTGGTATTTGAGTTGTGAAACCACAGTCATGCAGGAAATCTTACTTCTGTAATGAAAGCCCTGATCAACAAGAATAGATCTCCTTTTTAAAGTCATTCCTTAAGTTGTTCCATGTTTAATGACATCATACTTCTAAGATGGAGCCATCACTGTTTTTCTATAAGGAGGATTGACCTTAAGATATTGAGGATTTATTCATCTGTTGTATTAACCACAATCTGCTTCACAGCAGTTCTTAGTTTGTGACTACTAAACCTTTATATTGGAAACTAACTGCTACTTTTATTGGTGTTGATACACCTGTTATCAGTATCTTGTTCATCTGCAAACAGCACAGTAACAGTGTGGTCATTCAGAGTGACGTTTATGACCAGAAAGGTATTCCTTAGATGAAATAAAATTCATTTCATGCATTATAGGACATGTACAAATAAAATGATAAGAATAATATGAAGTTATATAGATGAACATAATTTTTAAATTGTTGTACATGTTAATTGTAGAAATTCTCTATATAAAGTGTCATAAGGTTGTGGATTGTTTCTTACATAATTTTCATTTGATTGATTAGTATCTTTTTCCTTTCTTTTATATTATCATTGTGTTATGAATTTTCCCTGTTTTGTCTTTGATTGATTATTTTATTTTAAACTGCTTATTAGTACTTAAGTGATCAGGAAATGTACTTGATATTGATACATATAAATACACTTAAGTTTATCTATCGATTAATGAAATACTTGTTACTGTTGGTTTAGAAATTGATTAACTGAATGTGTAATAATTTTTTCCAGCAATTTGGTGCAGTTTTAGATGTTGAAATTATATTTAATGAAAGAGGCTCAAAGGTAAGTCACATTATATAATTATGAAGGCATGCCATTGATGAAAAAATTATGTATTAATTTACTTTCTTAGAAGTATATATTTTCAAAAATCTCCTATAAAATAACTAAATAATTTTAATATCATTTCTTCACATTTAGTGTCTTATAAAAATTTAGTTTTGTGCCTTCAAAACCTGAAATTTTTTAATATATACTATTTTATAACAATTCCCTTAAGAAAAACTATCTTACTTTAATTCATATAGTGAAATTATGTTTTTAGTTTGGCATATGCATATGAATTGTTGTTTATTAGCTTGAATATTGTAAAGATTATATTAGTTATTGCAAGTTGCTATTTTTTAGATGTTAAATGTTTTTATTTGGTATATTTTCATCAAATGACCTTGAGTTTTCTTGCCTTTGGTTTAAATTTAACCATAGACTGTATATTTATTTAAAAAATTGTTAGGCATTTGATATTAATAAAAAGTAGAAAAACAAAAATGGTTATTTTTGAGAAATAAACCAGAAAGTTCAAAAGATTAGGAAATCCAACTGTATCTGTGACATACATATTTGCTTTATCAGCAATTTACTAGAATACTACTTTTCATTGATTGGGATTTAAAGGGTAATTATTTTAGTAACAGAAATATCAGTGAATGTTCTTAAGTTAGCATTACCAAAAGCAAGAACTGAGCAGATTATTGGAATGATTTGCATTGATATAGAATGAATCTTGTTTTTTCTGTAGATTTACATTTGAGTAAAAGTTGATATATGAAGTACTTGTGTGCTTGTATTTTTTATATTTTAACATATCTTACAGTGCAAAAATGTGTTATTTGGTATGTGTGTTTTGTTATTTATTTCCTAGAATCAGTATGCTCTACAAAATTTCAACATATACTAATTTTCTTACTTACAAGTTTAATGCTTTGAAAAACAGTATGTTGTTCCATTAAGATACCAAACAGCTTGACTGAAATCAATGTGCTTTTAAATTATGATAAACATTGCTTATACATGCAATATGTGTAAGAAGTATTTAATTGTAACCACTCAAACTACAATTGTCTTCTAGAACATTTATTTTTTATTTATATTTTGATATTGGAGCAGTCAATATGTGCATCTTTAAAGTCAGTGAGGTAAAGGTGTATTTATGTGCTATTTACTTGATGAAACTTGCCTTGTGGCTAAACTTCCTATCAATGTAACTTCATTTTGTTTGTAATTACAATATATATGTCCCTGATTCTTTTTATATAATCGGTGAACTTATGTATTTATGTATTTTAACAAATTATTTAACTTATTGGTTTATCTCGGCTGTTCCATACTCTGAACTAAAACTATTAAGAAATAGAGAAATTCAAATCCAGCCTTTGTCATTCATAAAGTTATCAAGCTTTCTCTTTAGCTCACATAAATTTACTGCCTCCATAACATCTGAAGGCAACCTTTTCCAAAGGCCAACCACCCTGTTAGAAAAATAAAACTGACTTAGTTGGAGATGACTCCTACTCTGTCAAGAGATGAGCATCAACAATAGCAATTTCTTTAACAATGTTAAACACCTCAATCAGATCCCCCTCTAGCTCCTCTTTTTTTTTCAAGAGAAAATAATTTCAGAGATCTTAACCATTCATCGTATGACAACCCCTCCATCCCAGGTACCATTCTAGTAGCCTTCCTCTGAATCATTTCCAACAATTCAATGTCCTTCCTAAAGTAAGGAGCCCAAGACTGAACACAATCTTCCAAATGTAGCCTAACCAGTGGCCTATAGAATGAAAATATAATACACACTTAATTTCCACAGTCACTTTAACTTAAACACATGCTATAATTCACAATGATTCATACACTTTACTTACGGTCACTACCGCGCTTGACTCAATTATCCATCTCTATCTCTGCCTGTCTGCAATTATCTATGCCATCACTTCTTCTCTCCACTTTATTTGCCGGGCTTATATATTAAAATATAGACTTTTATTCAGTATTTCTGTAGATACAATCTAAAATCCTACTACTAGCAACAGCACACTGCTTGGATGGCTTGAGAAACTGATCAACCACTACCTCAAGGTTAATTTTTTTCATAACACTGTTAAGGTTATTCCCATCCAAATTATACTCATAATTCAAATTATTGTTACGACAGCAGAAGTCACGTGATGCTGGGAGCATGCACGTTGGAGTTTCTAGAAGGATTGTGACTTATCGGGCAACTTCATGAATGTCCCAGCATTTGCTAGATGCCCTCTTTTTTAGTATACAAGCCAGAGATAGATTGAAGATAAATAATTGATAATTGAGTCAAGCGAGCAGTAGGCACCGTAAGTAAAGTGTGTGAATTGCTGTGAATTATAGTGTGTGTTATAAAAGTAGTTAAGTTAAAGTGACTGT
>NW_013667960.1:93850-100402 GCF_000517525.1 Limulus polyphemus | reverse complement strand
AAGAAAGAACTTGTATTGCTGAAGATTCTCAGAAAGAATTTGTATGGGAAATTAACAAACAAGCAGATACGTAACATTATGATAACCCACATGCATTATCTTGCATTTATTATAATTATAACCCATCGTCCAATTATTTGCTCAGTTAACTCAATAAATTATCTAAATCCTTTTGTAAAGCAGCAGCATCCTACTCACACCCAGCAACACCCAAGACTTTAATGTCATCAGTAAATCTAAGTAATTTATTGACAATTCCTTCATCTATGTCACTGATGTAAATCAAAAAAGAGCAAAGGTCCTAATACTGAGCCTTGAGGTACCCCACTTGTGATATTAACCCAATTTTACTTAACTCTATTTATAACAACCCTCTGCTTTTTTCTATACAGTCACTCTTCTATCCAATTAGCTAACTTATCCCCCACACGTATAGAGATAATTATTTTTTAACAAGGCTTTTATATGGTGCCTTGTCAAATGCTTTCTGAAAATCAAGATACACAAGATCTACACACTTACACTCATCTACATAAGCAATAACTTTTCCAAAGAATGTCAAAACATTTCTAAGGCAAGATTTTTCCTTAATGGAACCATATTTGCTATCTAATGAAATTCTAAACTTTGTTAAATGACTTTAAAAAGCATCTTTTATACGGCTTTTCAAAACTTTTCACACAACTGATGTAAGACTAGTAGACCTATAGTTACTGGAACAATTTTTATCACCTCCTTTAAAAAGAGGAGTAACATTAGCCAATTTCAAATTCTCTGGTACCTGCCCACTGTTCAATAACTTGCAAAAAATAGTAGCAAGTGGCTCACATATCCAATCCTTAACCTCCTTCAAAACACTTGGGAAATATTATCTAGCTCAGGAGTCTTATCATTCTTTAAACTTCCATATTTTTTGTTCACAATCTCAGAATTAATGTGACCATCTTGTTCTATCTTGTATTAATCTGTTAACTGTTCAAGATTAGGAATATTTCTTAAATCTTCGTTAGTAAAAACTGAAGAAAATCATAATTTAATAATCATATGTGGGCCTTCCTTTATCATCCCTCAAAGGTTTTACCCTTATCCTAACATTTTGCTTGCCCTTAATGTATTTAAAGAAATCCTTACTGTTAATGTTTACACTTTCAGCCTACCTTTTTTCATACATCCTTTCTGATGTCCTAATTTCCTGTTTCACCAACTTTCTTGATCTTCTGTAATCACCTAAATCTCCCATCATAGCAGTTGATTTCCAGTTCTTAAATTTATGATGCTTTTCTTTAATTTTATCCCTTATACCCATACATTAATGATAACATTAGAATAGTAGATATTTTTGCTTTACTTCCAAAGTAATGCAAGTAATTTACTTACTTAGCAGCTGGTGAAATTATGTCCCTTTGTTTAAATGTCTCACTACTGAATGCACCTTTCCCTTGTATTACTTTAGATATCATAAAGCCTAAGGCTTAGATACCTAAAAGCTTATTGAAGACAGAGAGACAGATAGGGTCTATTTGTTTCTGTGTTATGGGCAGGCTATAATTATGAGGGCGTGATTAAACTGTATTAAGTATTGTTTTAAATATATACTTGCTTGTCATATGTCACTTTGTCAGGTTTTATGTATGGGCTGATTATTTACAGTAGGTGTCTGTGACGTTTTGGAAATAAATTTCAACAATAAACAAACAGCACACAATCCATTTGCTTTAAAATAATATATTAAAACAAGTAAGACGTATAGACAAATGTTCGTTACGCTGTTGATTATCATAGATATAGGCAGAGATTTAAATAATTGTCTCTTTTCTTCAAAAGTCCACACAGACTAGTTCGGTTACTGTAGAACGCAATTGGCAAGACGAATTATCCTTCTCTACTCAGTTATTAAAATACAATCTGTGATAATTTCGCTTTAAAAATCACTACACAACAATCTAAACTCACAATCAGGCAGTCTAGGTCTATCTTTCTAACTACATTTTGGATGTATATTTATACCCCAACAGAGTTCTAGGATGATCCACACATAACTAGATATTAAGATGCAATAATACTCAATTTAAAAAATGAGAAGAACTCAAAAGGTTCTAGTAATATGATGCAATAATATAACAATCACCAAATTATAACTATTGAACTACACAATGTATAATTCGTAAATAGTTACGTAAAGAAACCTGTGATAAACTGTCACTTTTAAAAATAACTAAATTTAACACTCTCAGTATATAAACTATAAATCATAACACTCAGGTTAAACTTATATGGAAACACTCATGTATACCTAACATACTGATCCTCCCTTCCTCCCAAGAACTTAAATTTAAGTGGTAGACTTAACCTTGTGGCTAATCTTCTATATGAGTTAGCATTATTTTGAATTGTTTTATATAAGTATTTATGTCAGGAATAATTTCTGTTGTATTCATGGGCATGACCTTTTGGCCTGATCTTTTTCGTAAATGCCAAATTGTTTGAATTGTCATATAACATAATATTGTGTGTCACAAATATTTTCTATTCAGCTTCTTGGTGTGGTCTCATGACTGGTTTCCATATAATATAATATAATTTTGTTGTATTGGGTTATAACTATATTTTTGTCACTAATATATCTTACTAGCTGTGAATCAATTTTGAGGCTTTTTTTTTGTAACTTGTTTGGATTTGTGCTATGAAGCAGCGTGATAATCAGTATTTAGATGTGTGAAGGAATTATATACCAAAGGACTCAATAATCCAACTCAACATTTGATATTAGATGAAAGTGTGCAAAGAGCATTATGGATAAAAGGAGTGGAGATGAATTAGAAAACAAAGCTGTTTCATTAAAATAATTTCAAACACTTTTTTAGCTATTGCTATGAAAAACATTTAAGTGTTATGAAGTTAGTGGAATAGCAAAATATTTCTACCACAACACTTTGTAAAACAGTCTTCTGCCATGTACCATGCAGTTGTAGCAGACCGTGTACTTAAATAATAGTCAGCTACTCTAGCAGAGACAAGTGGCTATTTCAACTGCTATACAAACCGAACAAAGACAAGTACTTTTACTCATCATGTTAGTTTTATCAACTTGTTACAGTGGTGCATAAATACACCTTCTTTCTTTAACTTCACAGACTTTGTAAAGATGTACATCAGTTAGAAAAAAAAAAGATTTCCATATTAATTTTTTGTCTTATGCAAGAACTGGATGTGATCATTGCATTGTTTAATGTGTTTTAAGTAGTGATTAAAGTATTGATTTTTATATTGTCTGTATGCTTTATTTTATTTTGCTTTTGGTAATGTATGATGTTTTCTAATGTTTGTTTACAGGTGGAAAAAACAGTTACATTTCTTTAGTGTATGCATTCTTTATCCAGTTTGTGTTAATACCATTGAAAACTGTATTAGAATTATTTTTCAGAAACAAAACCCTAGTATTTTCCTTTAAATAAATGATATGTGCATTTTCTTTATAAAATACTCATTTTAATGATTATTATAAGTAATAACTTAATAACTTTAATAAGAGTTATCAAAGATATCTCACTTTTGTACTCATGAGTAAGCTGGAAAAGTACACACAATAAAATTATCATAACTATATTATTTTAGTTTGTAATAGCTTCTAAAAGACTTAATTAAGATAGTGACAACATAACTGCAGTTAAGCAGCAAACTTGAAAAAAAGTTTTTGGTAGAAGGCATTGTTTTTCTGGTGCTCAGTATTGGAAAAGAAAAACAAAAAAGGTTGATTTGAAAAACTAAAATGGCACTTCTCCATAAGTTTTGTAAAGCAAAACATTTGAACAAGTCAAGGCACTAGTGAAAAGACCAGTGCTACAACTCCCTGCAGAACTTTCTCAGAAATTGAAGTGACTTACTTCATCATAAAGATAATTCCAAGCAGTAAAAACAAACAGAAATAAAAAGACATTAAGACATTGACAAAGGATGGAAATACACAAAAAGTTATTACTTGTGATTGTCATTGGAGAAGGAGTGTCAAGGCAACAGGTTCAGTATTTCAAAGCACGTGATTCAGTGTTTCACTTTTACTGCAAGATTTTTAGATAAGTAAATTTTTAAGTGTTGTCAAACAGAACAAAAGATTGTAAAATTATCTTCAACACTTTCTAAGTTGGATTAACATCTGGTGAAGCAATTGATATCAGTGCAACAGATATGTGATGAATTTTAGGCCTTCTCATGGAAAGTGATTCAAATGACTCCGAAAAGGATGCTAGATGGAGTATATGTGCAAAAACAGTATAACATCATTGTTTCTCATTACCTTTGAAACGCTGAGAATTTTATCAACTTTCCATATCATCTTTACTAATTGGAAAATAATCTTTTCTAAGTTAAAATTGATTAATATCCATCTGAGATCAAATCTAACACAAAAAAGACTGGTACATTGAACTGGCAACAATTTTGGCCAAGCATGAAATTGAATAAAAAACTGAGCATCAAACAAGTAGTTTGCAATTTTAGTTCAATGAAATAAAAAAAGGCAACATTTTTTAGTTCTGTAGTATTTAACTGGTATGTAGTCACTTGCTAACTGTTACTGTAGCATTTCTTCTGACTTTTATAAATAAATTTGATTTGTAGTTCTACAGTTTTGAAGCACAACTGAAAATAACACTAAAATGATAAGGCAACAGATTGGAAACATGTCTTGGACAGAAAATTAGCTACACTTGAGTTTATGTGGGCAAAATCTTGAACTTAAACTGCTGTCATTATTGTTTCTATATTTAGGCCACCAGAAGTTTCTAATATTTAATAGTTTGTACAAATACTTGAGAGCTTAAACATTTTCATGCAACTTATTATATTTCATGAGATTAAAAAACTTATTCTAATATAACAGCTTAACTTGTTTAATATTATTGGTGCCTGCATATCCTTGGAGACCTTATGTAAGCAGATGACAACAAATTGGCACAAATGCTAAGCTTAAAAGTAATATTTTACAGATATAAGAAGTCATTAAATGTCTTTGTAACAAAATCAGCTTACAGTATTATTACTGGACCAAATATCTGTTTTACTTCAAAGCTACTCAATGAGCTATCTATATTGTGTCTATTGCAGAGGATCGAATCCCAGATTTTAGTGTTATAAATTTTAAGCCTTCAAGCTTACTGCTGAGCTAGACCCAAAATAAACAGGATTTTTGTGTCAAGAAAATCACAATCATATGTTTATATATCAACTCTGATAGCTTCTAACTGATGAAGACAGCTCAAACAAAAAGTGAGATATCTTTCAAGAAGTGCAAGGGAAGAACAAAAACTTTAAAAATATATCAAAATTTTGAATTTGTGTTTTTTTGTCACAAGCTACATTTAACAATTATTTTCCTGCTGTACACAGACTTGAAATCTTTTTGTATTAAATTATCTGAAATTATGAAGCCTTCCCTTGTATAATTTTCCAAGTAACTCTTGTATTAATGTTGTATGCATTTTGGAAATGCATATTGTTTCAGGGGCACAAGATATTAATATTTATTATGCTGAGATAGTTGAACCCCACCTTTTTGAATATCTTTCATCTCTATATTTTCTTATCTTATTTTTATGATTACTATTTTATTTTTACTTTTGCATAAAAGCATGTAGAGCATGCAGTCAAAATCAAGTAGTAAGGTTACCAAATTTAAATTGTCATATAAATGTGCACAACAAGATAGAAGGCTTTTTGTAATAGCTTTTATATGTATTGTTGATCATAAATATTAGAGATTGAAAATTCATAATTTTGAATTTACTTGAGAAACAAGTTTTTTACTTATTCACAATCCTTAAGAACATTCTTTGCATATTTTACTGTTCTTTGCAAATTTAAGTATGAATGTTGATATTTAGTGAAAGCATCCAGGTATCTTAAAATATAAAATAAAAACACCCCAAATCAGTAAATGTCTAGTAAGAATTTATTATTTCATTATTTACACATTTTATTTAGTCTGTACATAGATCTAATTAATCGAAAAAAGTATAAGAAAAACTATTTAGTATTTCTCTTTTAAAATGCCTGTAAAAATTGTAACTCCCATTCAGGATAATTCTTGATCATATTTATTTGCAGCACAAGAACTAAATGATGTATTATGTTCCATTAAAGATTAAGGTAAACTTTGCTTTCAGATGAACAACTCCCGAAATTTGAGTCAAACAGGATTCATGGTAGTGATATGGATGCTTTGATAATAACCAAATTAATTACAGTTAATCAGTACATCATATACTTTTCCTTCCTGAAATCTTTTCACCCCACATTCTTTTGTTTCCCTCTTTCACACAGCATATTATCTGGAGTAAAAGCAGCTGTGTCAACCAGGAGTGATGCATGCCTGAAAGGGCAGCTTTTATCAGACCTATATGGCTCCAATCTCACTGAGGGTTTTAATGTTTCTATTCTTTGTATTTACAGGGCAAGTTGTGTCCAAGTGCACGGATATTACTTAATGCATGTTTTTTTTCTTGTTTGTCTTATGCATGCAGGGATTCGGTTTTGTAACATTCGCAAGTAGCGCAG
>NW_013667960.1:89542-93840 GCF_000517525.1 Limulus polyphemus | reverse complement strand
CAAGTAGCGCAGATGCTGATCGTGCACGAGAGCAATGGAACGGCACCGTGGTTGAGGGACGCAAGATAGAGGTGCATGACCTTTTACCTTTGTGATAGCACTCACTGTCCTAACAATAGATTTAGACAGTCAGCAAAGAAATGTCCATCCAGAAACTAGTCGTGTGAAAAGTATTTAATCATAAACGAGTCTGTATGTCAAGAGTAATGAATTGATATTCTATCACTTTGACTTGAATGGATCACTTTGGATTCATTGCTTTGAACAATAAACACTGATACATAGTGTGTATGTGTGTGTGTACCTTTGTAGATAACTTCACTGACAGGCTAGAAAACTGTGTGTGTGTTGGTTATTACATTAGTTTACATATATATAATTGGGACATCATTTTGATTACCTCTTTTGTCCCTAGCTAAAGAGTTTGGTTTCTGACCCGTGTAGTTACAGATGTGTTGTTGCTACAGTTCTTGTTATTTGCACTGCTTGAAACTATTAAGCACGTTTGAATCTTACATGAGACTTGATTGGATTGACATTTCTTTTGCTGATGTAGATGTTAATGTATTATATAAGATAAGTAAGTACATATCTATATTTCTCCATTTTTTTGTTAAATTTTCAGCTTCAGGTAAAAGTCTCAAGTTGTATTTTCTTATCTTTTATCAAGGGTAACGTGACTCAAACCTAAACAAATGTTTTAGAGGAAGTGTAGGGGCAGGTAAGATAGAGAAAGCAATGGTTGTTCCTTTTCCATAACACCTTGCTATTTTAATAAGCTCACATACATAGACAGCTGCATGTTATTTTCTTAAATTTTAAGCATTTACATTTAACATGAAATATTCACCTGCAGCCATCAAAACATATGTGAATTAATTTAAGAAAAAATCTTGAATAACTGTTCTATCCCATGACACTGAATTTTCAATATAATATACTTTACTTATGAACAAAATTATCCAGTTCATGTTTTTATTAATCAGGTCCCTAACACTGATATTTTTTACTCAAGTGAAATACTATAATGGCTATAAAAATAATTTATTGAACATTATGTAGTAAAACAGAAAAATGTTTTCAACTAATGAAAAACAGTCAACTACTGATTTAAAAGACTAATGCTTACACAAACCTCTCAAAGTGAATTACTCTTCTTTTTTTTTAAATACCTGTACAGCAAGTTTTCTTTTTATTAATTAATTGAACCTTGGAAAATTGAAATAATCTCAGTCTGCAGTAGAACTAATTGTTGAATTTATGGTAGTGATTTTACTAAACTATATGTTATGCTCTTTGTAAATCTTCTTAATAATACATTAATTTGTCCAGATCTTCTAGAAGTACATACCCATTAAAAAGACAGTTTGATATAGATTAGTGACTTTACAATGTAATAGACATTAAGAAAATGTTGGAGTTAAATCAGGCAATAGTCCAACAGAGATATAATCTAAAAATTTTAATAAATCACTCCTCTGCATTATAGAAAAATATCATTTATTTATGATAAAGGAATTTGAGAGTAGTGGGGAAAATATCCAAATATAAAGACCTTAAAAGTATCTATAAATGGTTTATTTGTTATATGAGTAAGAAAATTATAATTTAATGTGTAAAAAATAATTCTTAAAACATCTATTTTTAGAAAGAAAGTGAAATTCTTTGTTAGACTGTGTAGACAGAGTATTCATGATAAGTATACTGGCATGGGTGGAATAAACACAAGTGTAGAGGATGATGTTTCAAAAGTCTCTTATCTTTTGTCTGCAGATGATGAAAGTTAGAAGACTTTCAAAACACTGTCATCTACACTTGTGTTTTTTCTATACCAGGCAGTTTCTACCAATTCCAATGTATTTATCATAAGTGAAGTTGTTGTGTTAGTGTGTAGGTGAGCTTAGGCCTATCAATGAACACTAGTTAAGATGTAGAATTTGCAATTGAAGAAGTAAAACACATTATCATTAAATGTACTAGACTTTGCATTCTCCTGTTTACTGAATAATCCAAAGCAACTTGCCCAATAATAGAAACAGTAACGATGTTGGTGTCAGAAGTACATTTATTTTGAGAAAATAGGATAATTCAGACTCAGCTTCAAGAAATTAGATTAAAACAATGAATGGAAAATAAGTTAAAGAAGAAAGAGATAATTAAAAGAAGATGAAAAAGAAATTAGGAGAGAAATTTAAGAGATGAATTATTATGATTATATGAATTGTGTTTTTATTTCAGTATTATATTTTTAATATTTTTTTATAGCCATATTTTGCAGGCTTCATCTAAAAATTTGTTTAATTTTTTTTTTTTGTAATGCATAGGCTTAATACTGGCATTTTCCCAAATGTTAGCAAATAGTTTTAGGTAGAGTATACTCAAAAAATGTTGACTGTAATAGTGATATATGATTTACAGAAGATCTGTGAACCC
Organism: Limulus polyphemus; assembly: GCF_000517525.1. Classification (NCBI taxonomy): domain Eukaryota; kingdom Metazoa; phylum Arthropoda; class Merostomata; order Xiphosura; family Limulidae; genus Limulus; species Limulus polyphemus. Next base: position 91,407 of record NW_013667960.1, on the reverse strand, counting down.
AGATCAGTTTGATTACAAGATAGAAAATGTGTATACTAAACTTGCAAAAAGCTATATCAAATGTACAGATTGAAGTTGAATACAGATACAAGAAGTGTGTAGAAAAATTATTATAACATTAATGAAAAAGAACAATAGGGCATCAATAAAATTAAAAAAAGAACCTAAACATCAGGATAAAACATCCCAAAACTGAACTGATAAATTCAGCATCAAAACAGCCACACCCTTCACTGAATCTACTCAAGAATTCCAACTTTAAATACAATTAATTATGCAGTGAGGAATAAGAGAATCTATCTTATCTATACTTGTTACCACCAATGTTTTGCCACCTATGACTGCATGACCATGCTGGACTACTCAAGCGATTCCATTATTTCATCACAATATGAAATTTGATAAGTTAGATCAACAGCATTGCCTAATCAAGGAAGCAAAATATTATGATGTGAAGGTACCATGAGAGACATATCATGTACAGTTTGGAATAATTTCCAAAAAGAATTGATGGAGTAATGAACAACAAGATATTCTTACTTCTCTATGTGTAAAAGGACCAGCTTTAAGCAACCTTTCAACAGTGAGCTATGGCAACTACCAGACATTGGTTGCTACTTTATCAAACAGATTAGGAGTTTAAAATCAGAAGGAAGTTTCTGAAGAAATATTAAGAAGCAGAGTAAGGAAGAAGGACAATAACTCATCTAATTTTTCTTAAGGTGCAGATACTTCTTCAGCTGAAATGGTGGATTTGTTGGCAGACATCCAATTCATAAATGCTGTAGTAGATGAGAATATATGCATTAGACTAAAGAAAAATTCATGTGCATTTTTAAGGGAAGCTGTTCAGTTAGCATTGTAACTTGAATCAGTTAAAGTTGCAGATAAACAACTAATGATACCATCCAGGAATTATGAGATCATCAGATAAAATAGTTTAGAAACATCAACTCTCTCTCTCATGGAGGTACAGAGGAACTCAAAGATTTAGTTAGATAACTTTTACTTAGAATGGAAAAAGAAAACCATAGGACAGAAGTTATTTCAATTGCAACTTAAAAAGAGCATGTTGTAAGGATCTGTAGATAAGTCTTTAGAATATAGGAACTGCTACTAAAGTATGACAGGAAAAGGAAACTGCTATAACTATGTAGTAGATGAGGTAATCCATTATAATCATCTTTGGAGGAACTTTGGCAGGAGAATGATCAGTTGGTTAGTTTTAGAGAGAACTTTTCCGTAAGTAAGTCAATCTACTGGAGAAACTGAGGTCCCTGTTGACATTATTTCCATAGTTTCACTAGTGACAGCTTTGCCAGTGGATTTCCTTGACCATCTTCCCAAAGAGAACTCCTAGAGTAACAAAATTGCAAGTCATGATGAAAGACAAGAAGCCAACTCACATTCATACCATAAACTGCCTAAAAGATTTGGTGACTGGACAGCTTAGGAACTGTAAATGTAACAAAAAGTGTTGTTATGTTAGTCAGAACTTTGATCGTACATTGTTTCACACACACTTAGTAAATGATTGTTGTTTATATATTTATGAAAATTTATCTTAATTTCAAGAATTACAGATTATTTACAGTAGGTGTCTGTGACCTTTTGGTGATAAATTTGAGCTATAAACAAGTAGCAACACAATCTGCTTATTTTAAAATAATATATTAAAACAAATCAAACATATACACGATTGCTCACTACACTGTTGATTACCACAGTTGTATCCAGAGCTTTAAGTAATTGTCTCTTTTTTGTCAAAGTCCGCACAGTTTAGTTCAGCTACTTTAGCACACAATTGACAAGATGAATTGTTCTTCTCTACTCTGTTATTAGGCCTAGGCTAATTAGGTGGTTAG
>NW_013667960.1:75041-89333 GCF_000517525.1 Limulus polyphemus | reverse complement strand
GGGATGGCTAGCGCAGATAGCCCTTGTGTAGCTTTGCGCAAATTTCAAAACAAACAAATACTCTGTTATTATAATACAGTCAGTGATAATTTCACTTTAATAATTGCCATAATACATTTTTTATCACTAATATCACAACCACACAGTCTAGAACTAGAACTCAGTAATGATTTTTTGGATGCATATTTACACCCCAACAGAAGTCTAGAACTTTCCATGCAATAATACTCAAACCAATGAAGAACTCAAAATGCTCTAACAACATTAGGCAATAATCTCACTATCGTAAACATAACTAAGTCACTAATTCAGAAATACTGAACTACACAATGTATGATTCATAAACAGTTATGTAAACAAACTTATCATAAAATATCACTTCTAAAAATAACTAAATATGAAACCTGAGTTACATAAAATATCTAAATCATAATGCTCACATTAAACTGAAACTGAAACAGTTGTGTATATCCAACAATTACTTAATTATTATTTATGGAGGTTTAGGATGTAAACTTAACATTGTAGTTAAACTAAATATTTTTAGTAATTTTTATTGAAACTGTAAATTTGTGTTTGTGCACACATAACACATATTATTTTGGTCTGTTGACTTGCACTGTAAAAGCTGATCCTCTACATACATGTTTTGCCCCAACTTGGAAATATTTCTGTGAGTGCCCATGCCTACTCAGTGAATCTTTCATTGCTCACATGATTTCAATTACATTTTCCCAAATCTGACCTCCTCTTGAATTAAAGTACATTTACAAAGTCCTGGTAATTTCATTTAGTCTTTTCATTTTTTCAGCATAGTTTTCTATATAACCCATCCATTATGAGTCTATATTCTTAAGAAATGTGCCACATTTCCCTAATTCCACCCTACACATATAGAATTTTCCAAAATGTTAGTTATTTAATGGTTTGCTTTTGGTAATTGTTTTGTGTATTAGATGGAATATAATTTAAGCTTGTATGCTTAGAACAAGAATAGATATCTACATCATCATTAATTTGTTATGAAAAATAGCATGGAGCTGAACAACTGTACTACACTTGTAAATCTGATTTAAAACTAAATGAAATAATTTTGTTTCTTGAAAAATAAAAGAGTTTATCTAAGTTACTTAACACCTAGAAAGTACTATACATATGTTAATATATGAGATACATAGTAACAGACAACTGTACAAACACGGAATTTTTGGCTATAACCAGATATTGAGTTTTGATTCATAGCATTTTAAACTAAAAAACAGTTTTGAGGTATATAAAAATGTTTACTGTTCTTCGTAAGCTCAATTAAATAATTTCCACAAAGCTAAAAGTTAATATTAACTTCACAGAAAAGATTGGCATAACTGATTAAATATTAATTTCCTCAAATTGTTTCATTTTTCATTTGAACTTTCTCATTAATGTGTTATTCTTAGCTGATCATTACTAATATTATGGAAGGAAATTAAGAATTGTATTGACACCACTTGCTTTCGAGAACATCAAAAAGTTATTGGGTTGTAGGTGGAAATATTATTCATATCTTTATTACTTTTGTTTGTAAAGTTTGTATCAATTTGGCCTACAATTCATGAAACTGTTAGCAATTAAATATGCGTTGTCATAAATCATATGTTACAACATGACTGACATTAACTTTATAAACTCTATTTTTCTGTGTTAAATGTGATTGAGTAATCACAAGTCCACAATTTTTTATTTTCAGTTATTTTATATTACTCTGAATTTGCACTATAAGATAAAACTATATAGTATGTCATTTTTTAACATATTCAGTTACACTGTAGATATGGCAAATTAAATGTCACAATATTTGTATCGTAAACTGAAATAAAATTAATTGATACACTACATTACTTATATAATGCAATAATATAAGCTAATACTCATTTTGATATTTAATCAGAGAAACACTTTTGTTGCTGAGAAAGAAGGTCAAACCCATTTGTAACTTAATTGTGATTATTTTGAACAGTATTTGTTTGTTTTAGCATAAAGCTACCTAATAGGTTTTCTGCACTGTGACTGCTGTGGGGAAATATCCCAAACTTTAACATCTTAATTTTTTTTAAACAGAGCATTTAACATGTTTTTCAAGATTTTAAAGTAAAAACCTTCTTATCTTATATTTTATACATTTCTGTGGTTAGTCATGTATTTATTACAAACCACAATATATCTCTTTATATTTGCTTTGAAACAACTGAGGCAAGTCAAGTGTAACAGTTTATTTCACTGACATTTATTTACCCTTTCAGGTTTACAATCTCAAAATTAACCAAGCTATCAGACTTACACGTAAGATATTAGAATTTAACAGCCTTTCAGACTTACATGCAAAGTTTCAAAATTAAATAAATTATCATATACAGATTATGGGAGGCAGTCTCTTTTATTTCCAATTAGTTGACTGTAGTATTATGTTTAATTGTAATTGTTATATCTTATAAATATGCTTCAGATACATTGCTCTTTTTTTCTGTTAAATAACTTACCATAAAAAAATATTTGCTAGTATATTTTTAGGTAACTAAGAGTATTTGAGAATGATTCTAAAGAATCTTAGAATATATAAAGATTAACATTCATTTTATATTTTTTGTTGTGATATTTCTAGGTTTCTTTTCTTAACGTCATTCGGTATAAGCAATTGTTGAAGGTCAAAATAACTTTAAAATTTAGCAGTCTTAAAATTTTATATTTTTAAACCCAAGAAATACATTATGAATAACAATCTAAAGATTCTGCAGTGATAATTATTAAAAACAATTAGTTGAAATACTTTGGCAAATCTTCCTTTTAAAGTTAAAGGAAATATAATCAACACAGCCAATCAGGAAGTTAATATAATCAACACAACCAATCAGGAAGTTAATATAAAGATTATTTGAAAGTTATCATGAGTTTGTAATTAGTTATCTTCATTTTTTTTCACAGTGTGTTAGTATTCAATATTTTGGAAAAGATTTAGTAAACTAAGATTGAATTTTAAGTGCAATCCACTTGAAAGACTGCAGTTATGTAAATTGTATACCTTTTAATTGAAAATCATATTGAAGATTGTACTTTTCATTTGATTTGGTAACTAAATGACTATAACATATTCAAATATAAAACTTATAATAAATCTATTGAATTTTTTAAAATGTTTTGATAAATTATATAGTCTCTAATAAGGCTCAATTTATATATAAATGCCATTTAAACCTGATTTCAACAACAGAAATAATTAGGAGTTATGAAAAATTTCTTTAACAGTAAAATATTTGTAATTCAGGTTAATCATGCCACTGCCAGAGTACAAACTAAAAAACCTCCGACTATTCCTAGCGGTGAGTAGTTTACCTATATTTCTGTTTACTTTATATAATTTTATTTGAGTTGTATCATAACCAGTTTGCTAACAAATAACTTGAAGCAACTTGTACTAACTTATAAGATTAATGTGGCTGTTTTTGTTTAATTACAAGAATTTTTATGTATATATATAGTATAGAATATGTTCCATTCCAGTAGAAAAAATGTCATTTACTTTGAAAGCTATACAGGTGTATGTTATCTAGGTTAGTATATACATATTTTGTATACTTGTATTGAACTGAAGGTAATTTTTATTAGACATTTCAATGTGGGATGATTTGCATTGACTTAGATATTTCTGTGTAGTTGACTGAGTGAATGATGTTTTATTTATTGTAGTGTAGTGAGGTGACTGAACAAGGACGGGTGTTTACTAAGTTTGATGTTTCACTGTAATGAGATGAATGAGGACAGAAGTCTGTGGTGGTACTAGATAACTTTTCACTACTGTGAAATTATTAAGGACAGGTCATGTGGTTGCACAAGGCCTTTCATTGTTATGAAGTTTGGAAAGATGTGTGGTTATACTGGTCCTTTCACTGTTGTGAAATTAGTGACGATTGAGATGGGTGGCTGTACTAGACCTATCACTATAGTAAGATTGAGATGAATGTGGAAAGATACATGTGACAAGTTTAGTGATATGAGTGAGGACAGAGATGTTAGATCCTGTTCATCCTATAAGACAATTCAATGTAATGAGAACTATGGCTGTACTTTGCTTTTCACTATTATGAAAGAAGTAAGTACCCAGATTTATGATTACACCAATATTTTTAATATATTAAAGTTACTGATGACTTCAGAATGTTTTTTAGTGCAGAAGTTCATAATTCCAGATTTAGCATTTCTTAACATTTATCAAGCTTTGTTTTATTATTTAGCAATAGCTGCCTTGCGTGGTGTAGCGATACAGAGAGGTCGGGCTCGGGGAGCCATTGCCACTGCCTTTGCTAGACACCCTTCACCACTAACTGCAGCTGCTGCAGCTTCAGCCTTACATGGTTATACCCCGTAAGTTTTTTTGCAAACCATATAGTGTATTTTTTATAAGTTACCAGACCATGTGCATACATTATGGAACTAGTATATTTTTAGGTATATGAATAATAATGAAAGTAAATTGAATGTTGCTTTTCATGAAAATTTACAGTGTGTTTATTGTTTAAAATGAATATCTTTTTTCATTACATCACTGTTCTTTTCTTTGCTCTCCTTTCTATAACAGTAAAAATTAAGAAAATCAATTTTATAATACATATATATATATAAATCTATCTACTATTAGTGAGCAGAATAAGTAATTACTGGGAATGAAATGTATCATCTCTTTTTGGGTAACATTTTCAATTAGCAAAGTAAATCATTAATTAATGGGAGTAACTGGCATGAACCTTCTCTGGAAGATAACCCATCTAACAGGTTCTTGTTGAGGCTGACTTGCTCCTCTGTTACTTATATAAAGTAACAGATGCCTACTTTAGCTGAGCTGCATTTTTTATTCTTTAAGTAAACATGTTTCTAGAGTATTAGGCAGTTCCTTAAACTGAATTAAAGTTATCCTTTTTTATAGGTTAATCCATTTACCATTGGCGTAAATATGTGTTTACTGATGCTGAGATATATATTTATTATTATTTTTTTTATTCATTTACCCAAAAAGTAAGTTGGTAACTACTAAGGCTAAGGGAATGTGCTTATTTTAATTTAATTTATTTTGAAGATTCCTCATTTCATAAGAACTTTTGGAGGCTATGTGACATGTTCTTTCAATATTCCTTGAGGTTTTCTTTACTATAGAATTATCTCTTTGATGTGTTAATAGGATCACAGTGTCTCACTTACTGCTCTTCTGTGTAGTTTTACCTTAAAAGTTCAATCCTTTCCCAGCTCATAGCATTAATATTTAAGTTAATTTGTACCACCTTTATATTCTTCTGTGCTATGTTTTTACGTCTGGAAATTTATCTCAGTTTTATACCTATACTGAAGCTTCATCACAGTTTGGAATCTCCTGCTTGCAAGTCTTTCTTTACTTATAAATAACTGTCTGTATGATGTATTTTCTGATTATCAAACATTCTGTTTTGTCAGTGGAGGTTCTTTGCGACTTTGTGTTTGTCATTATTGAGACAACTTTTTAATTTGGTGTTGGTAGTTAACTGTTTTCAGTATAATTGTGCTTTTGTTTTTGTTCACCAGCAAAATCAAAATGTCAGGGCTGTGTTTCAAATTGTAATAGTTAAATTGCTTTCTGAGGTATTGACAGGATAAGTTACAAAGTAACTATGAGGGGCCCGGCATGGCCAAGTGGTTAGGGTGCTCGACTCGCAATCTGAGAACCTCAGGTTCGAATCCCTGTCCCACCAAACAGGCTCGCCCTTTCAGGCATGGTGGTGTTATAATGTGATGGTCAAGCCCACTATTCATTGGTAAAAGAGTAGCCCAAGAGTTGGCGGTGGGTGGTGATGACTAGCTGCCTTCCCTCTAGTCTTACACTGCTAAATTAGGGACGGCTAGTGCAAATAGCCCTCGTGTAGCTTTGCGTGAAATCAAAAAACAAACAAACAAACTGTAACTCTGAGTTTAACTATTAACTGAGTTGAAGCTAAGAACAGACTGGAAATGATGTATACCATAAAATGAAACTAATCTTTATTTATTCAATAGACAAAAACACAGTATGTGTACTTACAGTAGAACACTGGATTTTTACCTTATACAAATTTTCTTTCCTTAACAAGTTTTTCCATTAACCAACTCACTTTAGATCCTGTATAGTACTGTTTAAATCTAACATTTCTTACTTAACTTGAAATGTCAGATTTCCTCACAATAACTGGTGTTATTCATATGACTTGCCATTCTCATTCGGCATAGAAGAGGATGTATCCTCTAGATATCATTTGTCTTATCAATAAATGACACTGCTATTGTTGACCTTCTTGCCCAGTGTTGAGTATTACAGTAATATATATCCCATGGGTGGAGCTATCTCTAGAGAACATGGGTGGCTATAATGAACATTCACACATTGAAATAAGAAGGTAGAAAATGCATATGTCTGCATACCACACTTTTTCTTCCTCCAGTATTTCAGACTTGTCCTCAAGCTACAAATTAAATTAAACTGCTAAAGCAATTAACTTTACACTCATGACATGGCCAAGAAGGGCATTAACTTTTTCTCACCTATGTAAATGTTCTCACAACATAGATGATACAACCCTTAAACAAAGAATTACAACTTAAACACCAAAATTCAAGCATCCTTTAACTAGTATTTAAAATTTGATATAATACACAATGAAATAATACAAAATGTTGAAAATATCTTAACATAAAATGAAACATCTTTAAACAATGAACCAATATATATATATATACAAAAAGAAACCCTTTAACAAAGAAAACTCACATTTTAAAAATAACTTTAAAAAATAGCCTACCCCTTTGGAGGGCTAATATAATGCACTATACATATAACAAAACAAAATGAAAACCCTTTGTTACCTAATAACAATGAAACAAAACATAAGGAACAATTGTACACAATATGGTAGATCATACAAAATATATCTTTTAATGATACAGAAAAAGTATAAAACACATCAACATGAGCTATTTGAATAACTTACATTACACACAAAAATTTAACACTGACATCTTAAACAAAGATATATCATACAAAATGTTTTACTATAATGAAAAGAACAGAATACAAAATAATTCAAACAAATAAATCAAATCCATAAACTTACACACTAAATCAAAACATATTCAAAGCAGCTATGCATTTATACATAAAATTTACTAAAATATCTCCATATGTATTCTGAAGGAAATAATAGAAATTAAATAAGAATAATTTACAAGACATATTTACACAACTTACTTCAAGAAGTGGTACTGCAACTTGCTATAACCTTTCTGATATCAGTGGACCTTGGGTTTGATGTTTGGCATTTGTTTCACTAGTTGAGTGGCAGAGAGGCTGGCCAAAAGCTGATATACTGCAACTGATATCTCCGCCTAACCCAGCATCTCATTAGAACTGTCTTCCATCATGCAGTGCAGAATGCTTTGGGAAATATCTGGCAACAAGGAGTGGAAAACCATTGGCTATTTGAAGAATGAGGTAGTCACAGCATCAAGAATTTGATCTTCCTTAACAAAAGTCCAGGTTGAAAATGCAATGTCAGGTGAATTCCATTTGGTCAAAAGTTTAGCTAGGTGCATAGGTTGAAAACAGTCATAACCTCAGTTACAACCGTGGCCTGCTCTAAAGTCCTTTAGAGACTGTAGATTAATCAAATGACATTTCTTAATGCTTTACATGTACTCATGACCTATATTGTTGCCTGTAGAAAATGTATTCCTAGCAATTGGGAACTTCCTGATCTCCAGGTTTCTGATTGACCAGTACCTTTACCTGTTCTGTCCTTTGTGTTGTTGGGTGACAGATAACATGGCTTAGTCTCTAATCTGGTCTCATTCCTCACATGAATAGAGTCTGATTCCAGCAGGAGAGAATGGGATGGGGGGGGGGGTCTCAACCACAAATTTGTTCCTACACACAAGTTGACATGAGTTAGGTGATACCAAACCTTACTTTTGACCATTAAAATCCACTAACATTTAAGTTGTCTCTCCTTAGGGACCTTCTTCCAGTTGCAAGTTTAGTTTTTGTACAACTTACAAAGTTTTCACCTGGCAGATGTCACTTTTAACCACTCCATGATACACTTACAGCCTACAGTTTAATGTTTATTATTCCACCTTTTACTGAAACAATGTCAAGAAAATATTCAGTAACACTGCATGCATAACTAGAAATATTTCAATTTGCATGACTGAAAATGTTCCATCACAACCAAATGTAACATTGGGCACATCAAATTCACATTTGTTATGATATCTAAGGTATTGTGTGTGAATTTCATACACTATTGATAATTTCAGCCATTTATAAGTACTTCAGTTTGATCCAGTTGAAATATCTTTTACTGCTCCTTATGTAAAATATCAGGTAAAAATGTGTTTTCTCTTAGATAGCACTCTCTGTTATTTTTATTCCTTCCATTAAAATTCATTAGCTGCTAAATTTTTCAAAGTCAAAACTAAACATTTTCTCACTAACATTAATGAAAATAACAGATGCACTTAACATTGAGATCAAATCCCTTATCTCTGTGCACATGTTGCTTACTGTTATGTTCTTTATATAACTGATTCATTTGTGTTATACAACACTCATGAATGACTTTATATAACGTTCATGTACATATGCCAGACCACACAGATACATTTATCTGTATACATATATCACCATTACATATTGTCATATACTCTAATAGCTTATAACAGGCTGCCTCTGCTTCTTGCATAAATTACTTTGATGATAATAGTCTCATCATATGCAACAATCTGGAAGCCAGCAAACCCAACTCACTTTTCATTTCAGACATCACAAAATAAATAATTGCTTGCAGAATTCAGCTGAACTAAGATTTTTCAGAGCTAACATCCTCATTAGCTAGGATTAATACTTGAGCTGTTACTACTGTATGTCAGCTTACACTCAGAGGAAACACAATTCCTTCACTGAATGTAGTCATTATACATCTCCAAATATATATATGGGAGAATCTAATGAGTACCAATCAGCATACCCCAAATAGTTCTCACCATTCAGCTGGAGCAAGAAAGTGATTCTTTCAAAATGTTGGATGAGGTATCATATCAGAAAATCACTCAGTGGCTTGGAGAGCAAGGGTTGCAATGCCCTTTCAATCACTGATTTTTCAGTCACTTGTTTGTCTTAACTTATGAAGTAAATCAAGTGTTAATCACAAATTGTTGTACTGACATTATACCATCAAATACCACCTTGAAAGTAAAGGTTTCAACATCCTTTCAACTGAGTCTTTGAACTTCTTGTTACTATCTTTAGTTATGCGAACTGTTGACATACTAGGTATTACATTTACTAGCTTCGGCTTTTTTTTTAGCTTTTGATAATCAAGTGGAAATCTGACAATGTGATGTATACATTGTACTGTGAACATCACTTGATAGCTTGAAAAGCAAGGATCACCACTTCCTTTCACTCATTGGTCAGTTATTAAAATGACTGTCCTCATCATTATTAACCTTCTCATCCCATTCATATTGATTGGAGGTTGGCTCAGCATCTCTGCTGACTGTCAGTGTTCTTCTCTATCTCTAAATTCAGTGTTTCCTCTTCTGGCTTATTGTAAACAACTAGAGAAGTACTTTCTCTTTCTCCCTTGTCTGGTAAGTCAGTGTAACTTGAGATGGCATCTTCCTCCACCAACTAGTTGAACTCAACCTCAGAATGCTCTACGGAATCTAGGGCTGGAATGTCTAAGCTCAGAATCAGGCATTGGACTGTCTGCTCATGAGCCAGCCATTCCAAGCAATTACCTACTTGACATCCTTCAGAAAATGGTTCAGTTATTCCTTTGCTGCACATTTAAACATAGGAGGCAAAATCTGCTTGTCATCATTCACAGTGAATTTTCGTGTTGTCCAAAGCCTTTCCTTCATGAGTCCTTGGCCAAAGCTTGGCTAAGTTAGTGCCAGTGTTTTGTAGGGAAAGAGGCATACTCGAGGACTCAGACATTTGGATGAGCATAGTGATGAGTTGCTTTTAGTAGCTTGGCTTGAAGTTCTGCATGGCTCCTGGTTTCCTCACAATTCATTGTCAGCCTGGCAGGATTCCTTCTGGCTCAGAAAGGCACATGACTGCCTCGTGGTTCATGGTCTTTTCTCATTAGTACTCACTCTCTCACCTGCTGGGAAAAGAATTCTGATGCTGTCCACCAATGGCACAACCAGTCTTTCTTGCCTGGTCTCAGGTGATCTTGACCAAAGATGGGACAGTGTTACTCTGGCTGACAACTGGCTGGGAGTCCTTTAGAAATCACACCATACAGTCTTAGACTTGCCAGATGCCATTCCAATAGAGGTCTTTGTAGCATTGGTAAAAATCCTATGTCCAGGAGAGGACTTCTCCTTATCCTGACACCTCTCTTATATTACTGTCTCTCTTCTGTATCAAACTATCCCCTTTGAATAGTTTTATTTACAGAAAATGCTCCTTTAAAGCATTCCTTTAAACCTGTATAACTCAAGAGTTCAAGTAAGGGCAGTACACACATTAGCAAGAGCAGAAAACTTAGTAATAAAATCATATGAGACTGAAATTTCTCCTATCTACACACTCTGTAGTATTCCGTAGTTAAACTGATTTCTGCAAAGAATGTTAGATAGATCCATTTTATAACAGGAAGATTGACAGAATAAATTATTAAATAAATCTGAATTTAACTACAAACTGAGTTGAAGCTAAGAAATAAACATACTGCACATGATGTGTAACACAAAATGAAAACAATATTTATTTTTTGAACAGACAAAAACACAGAGTGCATACATAGGACACTGAATGGTTATCTTATACTGGATTTGTGAATTAATTAACAGATTTTCATCCCTCAAGACATCTTCCCATCATCCAACTTACTTGAAATCCTGTGAAGTACTGTTTAAATCTAATGTTTATTATTCAGTTGGAAACGTCATACTTACCTCTAGTGACTAGCACTACCTACATGACTGGTCATTTTCATTCAACATATAGGAAATTGTAACCTCTAGATTCATCTGCCCTACCAGTGAAAGAAACCACCGTCAACCTTCTTGCACAATGTGTAGCATTGCAGCAATATCTCCTGCAAGTGCAGCAGGTAGTTTCTCTAGAGAACAGCAACGGTAGCTAGAACAAAGGCAACTTAATGATTGTATGCTTTTGTTGTTCTGGAAAATTAAATATGTATGTTGTCTGAGCTGTAAGAAGCTATTTTTTAATCTTTATATTAAAACAGATATTTTGAATAGTGGCAAGTTCCTAAGAATTTGAAGTTCACAAAAAACTTTTTTTTTATATTGGAACCAGTTATAGGATATAAAATTATGTAACCGTAATTAATGAACTGTGAGAAACAATTTGAATAAATGTTTCAGTGGAATTTATCAAGATCCCTTCTTAGCCTATGCTGGAGCAGCAGAGAGATACCAGTTACCGGTAAATATTTTCAGTATTTTGTAGCTTTGAAAAATTATAAAAACAGTTAATGTTTTTATTAGGTTTATTGGTTGAAGCAGATATTGATATGTTCAGACATGTATGTATATATATATATATATATATTTAATTAATAAAACTTATTCTTTCCACTTTTCATCATGTACCTAAAATTTTCTTTATAACTCTATCCTCAGGGGCATCATTTGGGGGGTAACAGGGATGGTTTGACCCATAAAACTTGGAATGTGGCACCAAATGGCAGTTTCTGTGAGGCATTAGTAGTCAGGCAGAATTAATGCACAATGTATGTTATAATGTAGGGCTCCCAGTTGAATCAGGAGGACCACAGGAAGTCAGTCTTCTTTGCCTCTCCTCAAATTTTTTGTGAAATAATGTTCCTATCTATTACATAATTTTTTAGGTTATTGTGGTTTTAAGTGTTAGTCCTAATTTTACAAGAAACAAATGTAAACCACCTCATACCAAGAATATAAGTCAAGTTGATGTTAAAAATTGTAGCTGTTAAGTGTTTAGAAGCTTATGTCAAAATTGTCTTGTGAATCATATCTTTGAATATGGAGTAGTTTGCTAAGTTAACATTTATTAAACTTGATTGAAAGAAAAAAAATAGTTATGGAAGCTCTCCTTCTTCTAGTTTAATTTGTTCCAGACATTGCCAGCATGATAGTAAAGTGACACACATTTAAGGTTATTAGCCAATGTAGCAGGCTGTTTATTGTTTCGTAACAAATCAGTTACAAATACTAGTTATTTAAAAATTCTGGGAGGATGCAGTTGTTAATATTTACATAGGTCACTAATTCAAAAAGTTTACATGAGAAGCAAGGATAGGGAATCATATTCACAGAATAAAACATACATTTTATTTAATTCTTCAAAGCTAATAACAATTACAAGAATAGCTTACTGATTAGCTTCCAAAAGTACATAATATTTACAAGAGTAACATTTATTCATCTCAGTAACTCATCTAATTAATGTTAGAAAAGATTTCCTCTAAAGTTAACCTCATTATAATTAACTACTTTGATAATTTATTTAAGTTACCATCCTTACATCCTTTTAGTATATGGAAAGAAATGAACCTTGGTTCATGTTGGAAGCTACTGCTGGTTCAGGCTAACTCAGACTAACCAATTTCTGTGCTTTATAACTATCTTGGTTTATTAACAGCGTATATTTGTTATATCTTTCTAATGCAGATTATTATGTGATAAGATTTTGTGTTACTGGATTAAACCAATTCTTTCTGTTATAAGATGATGCATAAAGTAATTAGTATGTCAACCATAGAAATATTCATAAGAACTTGTTATAGTTACCAGATATATGCCATTTCAAACCAAGCTATTTCATAAGTGAATGTTTTTTCAGAATGTATCTTCCCTAATCTTTGGTACAAGTGTACTCTTAGTGTGAAATCTTTCATCACATTGCATTCTCTTATACAAGAGAAAATATTTGGAAATAAATTATGCTTTAATAAGTTTATTTTCTGAATGATTTCTTATTACACACATTTTCTTATATTTCAAAACACATGAAACATTACTTAATAATTTTGAATATGAATTTGGTAACAAACTTTAAAATATTTAAACACATTTTATTCCCAAAAAAATGATTTGTCGAATTCTAAGGTATTCTATTATTGTAGTTAAGTATTTTTGCATGTATTATCTTTCTCTCATATTAATGTTTCAGGTCACATATGCAGCTACTGCAGCTTACACTGCAGCTGCAGCAAGAAGCTATGCTGCAGCTGCTGCTGCTGCTGCTCAGCCCGTACCATCATATGCAACTGTTGCTGGGTAAGGTTATTGATCAAATTAAGTTTTTGCAAGTAGAGACTTATCTTTAATTAACTTATATCTATATTTAAATATAAACAATATGTGTTCTATGTTAAGTTAACTTAAGTTTTAAAAATGTCTTATCAATGATGTAATACTCTTAGTTTTTTTACAATTAAGGACAAATGAGTCTATAACAATTTTTCTTTACTTGTTTGAGATCTTTACCTACTAAATGAAAAGGGTTACTACAGTTTATTAAAAGTATATTAGTCTTAACTGCAAAATAAGCTATAAAATAGTGTGTTGATCTCATCATCTTGTGTTCTGCAATTTCTTTAAATATCAATATTATAGTATTTTTGAACTGACACAAATACATAAGTATATTTAAAGACCCCTAAAATTTATAAATATTTGTATTATCAATATGTCTGTGCTTATTTATATTTAAATTGTACATTGTCTCAAGGCCTTACAGTTGACAGTTGTTCAGTCTCTTTAAATAATAATAATAATAGATAAAAGGCTTGTAAGTGATAAAACTACATCAGTATGTGTTTGTTTCTTCATGTTTCAATTTTCCAAAGTCATTAAATTATAATAGATCAGGATGTAAAGACATCTATTAACCAGAGCTTCAAGCTAGAACATTTAGTTTACTATGGTGTTCTGGAACTGATGTAGTATCAACTTAGCAACTAAGGCTCAAGTTACAGGATTTAAAGTTATTATAGTCAATGAACTATAAAAACAATGCAAATCTATACCTTAAAGTATATTATCTCACCTCATCCTTATGCCAATCACAACCTAGAAACTTCATGCCACAACACACATTTAGCTTATCACTTTATGCTAATAACACAAAATAGCTCATCAATTCATGCTGACAATACACATGTAGCTCATTGCATCATGCTACCAACACACACGTAGTTTATTACTTCGTGTTAACAACATCCACAATGCATATAGCCGATC
>NW_013667960.1:73203-74202 GCF_000517525.1 Limulus polyphemus | reverse complement strand
ACCAGCCTTTCCTGCTGTAGCACCTCCCTTGTGTTGAAGTTTCCAGCATTGAGCTCTCTTCCGGCATTGAACTCTCTTGTGCCCAGTTTTGTTACAGTGCCAGCAAAGTCCCTCAATCTTCTCTGAAAGCTCACCTTTTCTGGCCTTGAATCCAGATGACTGTACCAACCTCGGTACCTCTGTGCTGGACTTAACGTAGGATTCAAATTCGAGAGCTCTGGCCATTGCATCCTGCATGGTAGAGGGGTGTGCTTGCTTCACTTGTATCTTCAGTTGTGGACTGTCCAAGGCATCTACGAACTGAACCCTCAGCAACAACTTGAGGAGATCGGGTGGTGCAGTTGGGTAGGCCTTGTGTGCCATGCTTTCCAAGTCCTGAGCCAGCTCTTGCAGGCTCTTCCCTTTAGCACGGACTCTCGTCCTAAACCTAGCCCTGTAGACTTCTGACTGGTTTTGGGTTCCGTACCTGAGTTCTAGAGCCGCTACCAGTGCTCTATAGTTGTACCTGTCGTCTGCGGACAACTGTCCAAGTATTTCCAGTGGTTGTCCTTTCAAGCTCGTTGCCAGATATACTGCTTTCTGCTCCTCTGTCCATCCATTCATCTCTGCCAGTAGCTCAAATTGTGCTCTGTATGCTTCCCACGGTGCTTTTCCATCAAATTCCTGTGGCTTCCTTCTTACTGAATCACTCCTTGTACTGACATTCATATCTGAGATGTGACTTCTAATGGGACTATATATGTCTGCATTAGGGTTTAGCTGCAGGCTCTGTAAGGGGCTTGCCATTGTCTGGGGCTGATAAAGTCGATGGTTAATGTATCCTCCTTGTGTGAAAGATAATAGATCGTCCTTTAATGTATCTAATTCGCTTTTAAATTTACTAATGTTTTTCCATTTGTACTTCTTGTTTCCTTTCTTGTTCCAGTTGCCACTGCTGTAGTCTCTCTTCTTGTTTCTTTTCTTGTTCTTCTTGTTTATTTTTTTCTCCTCTAACAACTG
>NW_013667960.1:63089-72471 GCF_000517525.1 Limulus polyphemus | reverse complement strand
AATTTCAACAGTCGTGCTATAACAAACGCTATATCTCACGTGGCCAACAATATTTTCTCGGACTGCAGTTCAATTACTCAATACAACACATTGTCCCGTCACGCCGTGACCATCTTATATATACCAGGCCACCCCCAATCTAGCAAATGCTAGGGCACTCCTGAAGGAACAGGATATTTCTAGAAAACGGGTGGCGTGATACTAGTCACGTGATCTCACTGACGCAACAATACAAATGCAAAAGAGCATACTAACCACTGGTTTCATTCATCAGTTCAGATAACCTTCAGAATCACAATTTTAGGAAATCTGTCCTGATTAGGTCTTGAATTTAAAATCCTTGGCCTCACTCTAGAATTCTGAGACCAAAGACCTACCCGTCATATTACAAGAACTCAAATATAAAGAACATAAAAATCTCACACTGACTGTTACAAAAATTTATACTGTGTCCAATATTTTGTAGCTGATAAGTTTTTCTTGTAGCCATTTTTGTCAGGGGAAATAATCTGTTGAGCCATTGGTGCTTTATATTTCTATGAATTTATTTAGTTTAACTGGTTAGTACTAGGCCACACACAATTCTCTTTGACAAATTTTGTATCCAGTAAACTAATAACTGATATTGTGATAGTCTTCTCAAACTACTAACACTCAAGAGTTAGGTGAGAATATCTTCAACAAAAAAGAATAAATGCTTTCCCAAAATATAACTACCCAAACCACTTAGGCCTTCTTTAACTTAAAGTTTTTTTTTGGCAACATTTTGTGCAACCAGTAAATGAGATATTAAAATGTGACTATGGAATTCCTCACAATGTAAGTTTGTATACTACTGGCTTATATTATGGGTGAGACCATGCAGTATAAAAATAAATGTATTTGATTTACAGATCACTCATGATAACTGCTCATTCAATGTATGTACTTTATATATTTATTTCACAGACATTAAGAAGTTTATATATATATATATATGTCACATATTTTCTTTTACTTTTACTTTTAGTAGTCCTTCCCTGTATTACAGTTATGGACGAGATTATGCAGACCCTTATCTTGGTCATAGCATAGGACCTGTGGCAGGGTACCAGGTAAGTCCACTTCAAGTGTTTTGTAAGATTGTGTTCCATAAACTGAATAACTTAATTTATTACCATCTAATCCAGCAGCATAACTACAAAAGATGGGCCCCTTGCAAAAAAAAGTAATTGGGGCCCCTAATTTTAACCCCCTTGTTGGCAATTCTTAAGTTTGTCAGGCCATTCAAGCCCCCTGTTGACTTGCTCCTCCTTACACAATTGTGGGAGCATACTTAGACTGCTGGTCATGCCACTACAATTTAGTAGTCATTTTACAACTTCAGACAATTCTCATAATTAACATTATATTTTAAACTTCACAACATATCTGAAGCTTTGCAGAGGGCTCATATTCAGCCTGAATGCAGGATTCTCAGCTTATGATAGGCTTGAAAGCAATGTCCTACCAACTGAACCAATAAGACTTTATACCACAAACAGAAAATTCTTTACCTGAATCATTATAACTTTAAATTTTGACTTAAAAGGCTGTTTACTGTTGCTTCCAATACTTGTTATTTGTATATAGAACATGCTAGAATAATTTTTTAGATAAGTTGTGGTAATCAATCATCAATTATTGTTGTCATTAGTTGTGCATGTGATCACCTAAGTCTAATATTTAGTTAGCTACAAATTTTTGTATCGTGGCAATAATCAATTTTTAAGATTATGAAAAATTTTAATTTCTGATAAAATAAGTTTCCCAATTCTAGTTCTTGTTGTTGAAAGTAATATTGTTAAAAAGGTTTGACATCATATGATTTGTATATATACACAATTAAAACAAAAAAAGATTTATTCATCAAGCCTATAGAAGGATGTGCTTTTTCTTCATTTAGTTTTACCTTTTAGAGCAGTGACCTCTAATTGGTATCCTGTGGCCCACATCAGGCCCTCAGAAGTCTGATTTGTGGCTTGCACTAGGATTATATATTGCAACAGTAAACAAAACTGTGTTTGGGGAATTATGTATTCTCCACGAAAATAAAATCTGATCCTTGGCGGTCATCATCTTAAGTGGCCCACTGTGGAAAATAATTTGAGACCACTTGTTTCAAGCTTCCAAAAACAATTTAAGAACAGTCCTTTTACAGATGATTAAAATGTAAAACATTATTAGTGACATAACATTACCTATTTCACCACAACTAAATGATCCTAATTTTCATCAAAAATATTGGCATAATTAACAAAACTAAGACAATCTCCAAGGTTATGTGGAATATTTCTCTTTTAGCTATGCCGAAGATAGTGTAATAAAAACTTGAAATTTGACTTTACATTATTTTGTCATTAATGTTAGTGTTAGGAACTTTCTGTTTTAGGTAATTGTGTAATGATTATCATTAACTTCTGATCCAAGGAAGCTACCTACATAAATCAGAACTAAAAATCAAACCAGTAATGAATATAGCTAATTTAATATACTGTTCTTACTTATAATGATTGAAATCAATTTGTTTCATCAATTGTACACAGTTGCAATATTTTTGACTATAATCCTAATAATATCTGATGAGGTTCAAGCAGCTTAAATTAGTCTTAAGTCTATGTACAAAGCTAGCAGAGCCAAATAATCTTTATAATCAAAATACACAATAATAGAATATATATATATTAAACATTTATAAGTAATACTCTTCATGAAAGTAATGTTGAAGAAAAAATACAGTATAACATAGTTATAGAACATATAAACAGCAGTTGTTCTTATTTTGTAACATGTTTTATTCAACTCATTATGATAAATAATTATATTAGGTGGATGCTTACAACATTTATATCCAAAATATTTAACACATTACACATCATCATCATCAGATTTGGTTCAATAGAAACTTCTCTTCCCTTCTAGGCTGCTGTATACAGAAGTGGATACAATCGATTTACACCTTATTAAAGCAATTAGCCTGTGATTTTATGGGGAAACTGTCCTTGTCTTGATGAAGGATACACTTGATACCAAAAAAGATAGAGAAAGAAAAAAACAGTGGTTTTTGGACATATCAACTGGACAATAGAAGATGGCTGATACTGACAACCCTCATTTGAAAATATCCGCACATTTTTACGTTTCATTTTATTTACATTTTCTTCCCTGCTCAATCTTATCCGAGTCTGAGATCTGATATGTATTTAAGTTTTGGATGGAACTCTGTGTCCAAGTCTTGACATTCTTGTTTCCCATCAAACACTGTTTACATTACTGTATCTCTAGTCTAGCTAGTCAAGAAAAAACAAAAACTAGGTAGTATACAGTTACATATTTGCACATACATAATTAAATCCCATTTAATAAGGAATAACGTTTCACATGCTGTGAAAGAATTTGTTTTGTTACTTTATCCAAAAAGTCACCTTTTATGGGAAAAGCTCATGTTAAAAACAACTATCTACTAAAACTCAAATATTAATTATTTTATACTCATATTACAAGTGCATGATTAATTCCTTTTTTTTTTACAAATAGATTTCGAGGAAAACTTATATTTTTGCTTATTATGTAAAAGTTACAGTACTTTATATTTGAAAAACTATTCAGAATAATTTGTGAAGTATTTTAGTAGAACACTAAATATCATCCATACATTGTAAGAGTGTATTAATGTGATACAAAGACATAGTAGACAGTTTGATTTGTTTTCCAACAAGGGGGTTTATAATCATCCTTAAAAAAAGTAGCTTAAATTCATTTGTGTATATCACATCCTTTACGTTGTAATACCAATAATGTGTTTTAACTTATAAAACAAAGGTTCATTCATTACATTAAGAATGTTATGCTTATGTGATGTTTGTTATTCATATTCTTCTAATATTTTAGCATTAATAAAAGTGCATGTATTATTTTCAGTGAAATTGATGTTAAATTAATTATCACTTTCTTATACAGATGTAAAGAATGTTGTGATGTGTAGTAGTAAAGGAACTAGTATTTACTTGGTTAGTTTCAAAATAGATGAAGTACTATTGTAAGATCGTAATTACTTTCTTGTTACTTTTGATCGTGTGACATTCACTCTTTTATGTAACCGCTTTTTACAAGTTAAGGAATACAGTCCCTGGTTTAATAACTACTGCTTACACACATCCATTGCATTCATTATTAAATGAATCTTTTTTTGTAAGGTGATGCATACATACAATATTCTCTCTAATCAATATTTCACACTTATAAGAACAAAAGTGAAACTGTAATCACACTTTCTGTGAAGTGTTGAGATTAATGATTTTCAGCATTTTCCTGCTCTCATCCTTGTATACAGCTGAATATATTATAATACATATATCATATCAGAAAAGTAGTATTTAATTGCTACTGGGAGAAGGAAAACTACATCAAAACATTTACCATAAGCAAAATATAATGAACTTTTATCCACTGTTATTAATATTATCCCGAGGAACTGCAGCATTATATCCACCTGTGTAGCATTTATTTACCCAATGTGTAAAACTGCTGCTTTATTCATTTGATTTTGGAAAGAAGTTCATCAACATAATGATAATATAACAAAACTAATGTTATATTTAAGTATGGTAGTACTTAATAGTAGGGATTGACAAGTATTCCAAATAATTCATGAGCTGAAAACCACCCTATCGAATTCCAGAGCGAAAAACCTACCATTCAAAGTATTGGTTATGATATATTATGTGCATATATACTAATAATACACTAAAAAGGTCGTTAACATTTCTGGTATAACAATTCAAAAATTTCTAAAACAGCAACATTTTCACCTACCTACCTGATCACGTCAGTGGAGCTAGCGCCTAGACAGCTCAGACTATTGCTACAAGATTTCTCCAGCTTACTTGACTGGTCTATGGGTATCTGCTTTTGATATTCCGATAAAAATCCGTATATAGAGATACAGGTATAATATAAATGGTGAACATATCATGTACGTACTTAGATATATTTTCAATCCAATGGATGGCGCTATATATATCGATGGATAGACACATGATAGTTTCTAAAGGTAAAGTATATACTTTATACAGATATAACATGAAAAATAAACAAACAAGAGTATTAAAAAATATGAATTTTAAAACGAAGTAGGGATCCTGCTATAAAAAGTAATGAAACAAGAATTAAAACCACAATCAGAAAGTTATGAAATTTAATCCTTACTTTGGCTTACAGATAAATGTATATATCTTGGGTGAATGATATCCAATCTACCAAATATCAAAATTTCCTAGGCAGTAAAAATAGGAACTTACTTTATTATAGCACAATCCATAGACATAAAATACTGAAGTAACAACATTATATTATGTTTATTTTTTCCTGTATTTGCAAGAAATGTTTAGAAAATTTCCATTTAATTTTTTACACATAAAAATTGAGAATACCCACTTACTACACTTTCTATGTAAACTATACAGGACATAGGAATTTCATATCAGACTTTTTCTACTAAAAGTATTGTGAATTATTTTGTAATGCAAGTCAGACATTTAGCAGATTTGCTTTGAAATATCTGATAACTAGTTTAAAACAATAAATGAGTCCTTTTTATAATGGTTGACAATTGCAGTTTATATGCTTCATACATTTCGTAGTTTTATATTTCCACTGCAGTATCTAATGGTAGTATTCTCTGCTGACTCTTGCTATAGGTAAAGGCAAGGTTTATCATGATAGGTAATTCCACGGTATAGTACTTTGTAATCTCCTTACAGTGTCCTTTCAACTTGTATAGAAAAAGTAAAATTTTTTCCACCTCTTGTTGCTGAACACTAACTAAAATCTGTAATTAATACAAATTTGCTTAGCTTTGAATAAAATTTCTATAATCTGATTTTGAATGCATAGAATATATTTTTTGATGATTACTCATCAAAAAGGAGATTTTGTATTAATGAAAATCTAACTTCATAAAAAAACAGAACACTGGTACTTTCAGAATATATTTATTCAATCCCATAAGATTTAGAAATTATCCCTTTTTATGTTGATACCTTAAATATAACAAATTTTACCTATAAGTATAAAGAAAACATATCAATATTGGTGAATTTTCAATCATTTTTGTCAATACACTTGTATTTTACTTATTTATAAGATATATTAAACATAAATGCTAGTTTGTTTGTTTAAGCTCAACTGCTTCAAAGTTACGAGTCTGAATTTTAAGTACAATTTTTCAACACTTATTGATCGAAAAATTAAGATTATTAACCTCGAAGTAATAATATCTAATCCAAATAAAGACGAGTTGATCGGGGTTACCTGAAAATCAGGTGGTTTGAGATACATTAATCAAGTGTTCCATACAGAAAGTTTACTAATGAACGAATAAATTGATCATACGAAAACATTTAGGAAAATGAGTTAAATATTATATTTACTTCAAAGAGAGAAGTCTTAGCTACCGGTATTTTCAATATCGTGAGGGCTAAAACTATAACAGTATACTAACCTTAACTATCTGCGGGTGGATTAATTATCCGGTTTAATATAAAAAAAAAACGCATCCTAAAAAAATCAAGAAAAGTTTTAGAAACTTTGTAACATACTAACATTTATGATCCCACAGGCTTATGTTTATTAGATGAATATTCAACATTATCAGAAAGTCTCCATTTAAAACACACTTTCCTCACTCTCCAATTATGTGACATATGAAAATATTTTAGCTCGTCATAGTTCTTTAATTTAGATACTCAGCATCCATTATTCCGATATCTAAGTATTCAGTGGTTATTATTTTGCTCAATGTTCGTTAGTCGTGAACCTGTCACGTTCTTTTAGGTATTGGTTGTCAGTATTTATCAAGAATGATTCATGTTTGTGTTGATCATGTCTTAGATATTGAATTACAGTTTTAAATGGTTTTTAATCCGTATATTGAATCTAAATATTCAACAACGAAGATTTTGTCGTATGGGCGATATTTAATTATTATTATTATTATCTTGTAGTTTTTAAGTATCCAGTATTGAGATTTACATATATATCAGTTTTAATTTTCAGTAATTAATATCGCATGTTGTGTTTCATTTACGGTTTTAAATATAACCTTTTTCTTTATATCTTATATAAGATAAAGCTCGACTTCTAATTGTTCGTTGTTAAACACAAACCTACACAAGGAGTTATCTATGCTGTGCCCAATTAATATAAGCAAATGACAGAAATTAATTCATTGATGTGCAAATAAATAACATTAACATCAATACTTATAATGTAGAAAGATGCGAGATTTAGTTTCTGAAGTTGAATAGTATTAAGTAACTGTTAAGTTTCTCTCTTAGATCTGTATCTATCTATCTCACGCGCTGATCTTCTTCTATTATACCCCCTGTTGGCGATATATTTGTAGGGATCAGTTTAAGAAAATATATGTTCCGCGATATTCATCACCTCGTATGACATTACCTTCTGGAAGATATGAGCTTTCGGTATTTTATATTGTTCTATTATTTTTCACAGACCTTGCTGCCAGATTTGTTTTAGTTAAGGAAAAGCTTTGTTTTAATCTATTGCTGACGCAGTGTGGGTATGTGTGTTGCTGTACTGTGGTAAAAATATACAATTTATTATATGTCTTAGGTTGTGTAACGCGGTTGTCATGTTTAGTTTATGAGCTGTTTTACTTTCACATCGACGTATAAACACACACATATATATGTATATACAATTATATATCATTATTTATTGTTTAAACGAAACAACCAAAAGGTGGCTGTGACCTTGCTAATTTGTTCTACGTTTTTTGTCATTGGTGCATCATGCATCAAGAATCTCTGTGTCATTTGACTTGTGATTATTGAAATAAAGTTAGATATTGTATACGTTTATGTTCATTAGATCATTTTTCAATCTAATTTATTCTTCAAAATGTATTTTATGACGATAGTTTATTGGTCAGATTTACTATCCGTAACAAAATGTGTAGCTTCACAAATATATCATTAATAATCATATATATCTTTATATCACACTTTATATCATAACCTCTAAATAGTGGGTAACCCAACGGGTCAGGAGTTGTCTAGTATGCTTATATGAATATTTTGCACATCACAAAGAACTTTAACGGCTACTGAAAGGTTCCTTTTGTCGTGTTAGATAATATAAGACGCGTTTAATATGTTTTTGAAGAAGATAATTATAGTGTACTGCTATGTAACATGAAATACTCTTGTTTTTAATAAGGCATGTATAATTGTAATTGTTATAATAGATATACATGAAAGTAATATTTTATAATAGATATAAATAGTTTTAATATACAAACAATAATACAATTTACAAGAACGGTTATTATAAATAGTTATTACAAACAATGATTTATATACAAACGTTTTACAAACTTACAAACAATATCGAGTCTTCTTTCTGGCCCCCCAGTGGTACAGCGTTATGTCTGCTGACTTACAACGCTAGAAACCGGGTTTCGATACCCGTGGTGGGCAGAGCACAGATAGCCCTTGTGTAGCTTTGTGCATAATTAAAAACAAACAAACAATCTTCTTTCTGCTCTGGAACTTCCTTCATGTCTTATCGAGGGTTCACGATGAGCGCGAGTTAATTTTGAGTTGAGGTAGGTACAATTCAGCTAACTCTGTGGTCTTCATTGATCACACTCCGATTTTTTTCACCGATGACGTTAGGTAATGTTTTAGTAAAAGTACTAATGTCCAATGTGACTTCAATGAAGTTCAATGATTTGTAATGTTCGAATTTTGTAATTGCTCCTGATCAAATATATTAAGTTTCCCGATTAATAAGCGTTATAACAATCACAGTTATAGCTTCCGATGTTTATAGCACACCAACTATAGCAAACCAATAACAGATACTACTTCTAGGCGCGTCGCGTTGGTTATATTTATAGGAGTGTGGAGAGCTTCTCGAAATTTAAGTTACGCAACAATACAAACGCTACACTAGCGTTTACGTACACACATATATAATTGATTCTTACACTCGAGAATCTTCTACAACTTTAGATAATAGGCGGGAATTTCGCAATAGAGAATTAACAGTATAAGCTATGTACATTTCTAAATATAAGTTTAATTTAAACAAATACTGATATTAAAATAAATATGTAATAGTAAATACATCACAATATAAATAAGATTCCATCAATTAAGAGACATAACATATGAATTTAGTATCTTTAGATGCCTTTGAAGGAAATTATTTCAGCATCCTGGTTACTTTTGCTTATCTGAAGTTTATTGATTTTTTCTGTTGTTTGTAGATAATAACGCTAAATATTAAACAGAAATATTAAATTAAGTAAATAAAACAAGGTAAATATTAGGCCGTC
>NW_013667960.1:50806-62089 GCF_000517525.1 Limulus polyphemus | reverse complement strand
GTGTCTCGTCGTGTGCCATCACTATAAGGAATTAGATTATAATAAACTTTGCACATCATATAGCTTAATTAACGTGACATTTAGGTGGTTCGTTTAACTATTACACCTGATGTACGTTTGTTCCAAAACGCGACAATAATTTCTTGACGACCTAACACTTAAACATACAACCTTATGAGAGCTGAATTCTTGCAGCTTGGGTGAACATAGTATATATCATCTAGTCTACTGTAGTATTCTGAGAATAAAACTTGAACTAACAGGTAAGCATTAAGTATCGTAATAATGGGGAGATCGAAAATATTGTTTGTGAAAGAATAAATAGCGAAGGAAAGGCTCAAATCACTTTTGTAAGACAGTAAGTTAAATCTTTATTATACACATAAACAACAAGGTCACGAAGTCTTACTTTGATACTGGCTGGCTTTAATGTAACATGAGATTCATCTGATTGCTGAAGAAAAGAAAAGGTACCAGAGTCCTTCACGTAATGAAGACAGAAAGCATTGAGCCTTTACCAAACTTTCAAGTCAGACAATAGTCCTACATCCCACAATCCTAGATAATCTATGTCGGTTATAATTCGTTTTATAAATATTCAGCTCCAAATGCATACTAACTTATACAAACTTCTTTAGCAACATTCTGTTTGGGTATGACACAAGAGGAGAGATCACACAAAAGCATAGTAAAACTATTATAAGCTCTATGGTATGTAATCTAGTGAAATGAAACAGAGCATGAGATGAGCAAAATTGGACTGAACATAATGTAAACTGAAGAAAATACAATATTAAGTGAAATACAGTTTTAATTCTGAATATAATAATAAATGTAGAGAGAAACTAAAATACGACAAAATGATTAATCAAACAAAAAACAAAATTCATTCAAAAAACTTTAAAATGATCCGAATACAGGTGAAACAAAATAAAACTCAAAATAGTCACAGCAAAGTTAAAAAAGAGTAATGTACAATTTTAAACTCGTATTACATTCAAGACTTAATCTTGATCTAAAATTTAAAAAATGAGATAAACTTTAACTTGTAGAACTAAACAATCCCAAAATGAACAAAATTAAACAGATACAACAACAATTTATTAAAGAAAGAGCAGTTGCAATCCACAAACTCACAGTATGCTAAATTTTAAATAAAAGTGAAGTTAAATACAAGATGATAATTAAAACTAACACATAAAAAGTTGCTGTTAAATCAACTGGTATGTACAAAGTTAAAAATCAAAGCTAGGTTAGACATAAAGTAGTAGCACTAGGTTATTATTCAAAAATAGGTCAAACACAAATTAGGCATAAAATAAAATGAATAAAATTCAATACATAGTATTAAAATGAAAGGTAACTGAATGATATTTAAAAGTAAACTAAACATAATTGGGTATAAGTGATAAAATAGCCTTGACATGAATAGATACCAAATAATGACGTAACAAATTCGAACACAACTGAAAAGTCAAAAATGGATGATATTAAAAACAAATACACCAAACACAGATTCTGAATATAGAATGAAATATATAAAATATAATAAGCTATAAACAAAATAGAAAATAAGGTAACAAGGATCTATAACTCGACTAACAAATGAGCTTTAACTAAAGGGTACAATAAACCATCAGTTTAATTTAAATAAAACGTACATAACAAGAAAAAGCACACCCTTATAATGATTTGTTGTTTATTTGTTGAATTTCGCGCAAAGTTACTTGAGAGCTATATGCTTTAGCCGTTCTTAATTTTGGAATGTTAGACGAGAGGAAAGGTAGCTAGTTAACATCATCTATCACTAACTTTTGGACTCCTATTTACCAACGAATAGTGGGATTGATCATCATATCATAACACGCCTATGGCTGAAAGAGCGAACATATTCGGTGGTGGCTTCGAACCCGCGATCGGCAGATCGATTCGAGTACCTTAACCATTAGGTCATGCCAGATACCCTTACAATGAAGACAAAAGGCTATCAACAGCCTCCACTCATTGCTATGTCCAGTAGAGATCGTTTGGAGTCTCTCCTCCTGGGCCAATCACCATTTCTCTAATACCAGGTGCCGGTTCTTCCACTGTCTACTGCAATGGTCCAACATTTTCCGGCACCAGGCCTGAGTTTCTTTCTATATGGCTGCCTGGTTCTGTGAATGTTGTCTCACTTCTATATAACTCTGGTCAGTAGGATGATTGTGGAGTTAAATTGTGTGATGAGGTCGGCAGTTGTCAGTGAGAAGAAGTATATTCAACGTAGGATGATTGTGGAGTTAAATTATGTGATGAGGTCGGCAGTTGTCAGTGAGAAGAAGTATATTCAACGTAGGATGATTGTGGAGTTAAATTAGTTGAATATACTTCTTCTCACTGACAACTGCCGACCTCATCACATCGCACAGCGTTTCATTTATTTCATCGAACATTCTATACCTGTTCTTCTACATACTAGGCCCACGAATTTTTATTGATAGTTATTTGTTTTATGAAATAAAAATGAATATTCATATTAAACTTGTATGTTTATATAGTGTTTTTTTTAATAAAATAAATAGCGTAGTTAACATGCTACGCACTTACATTTTGAGAGAGCAAAAACACAACTTTTGTATATTCATATTTTGTGTTATGGTAGTTATACCTGAATGCTTTATAGAAATAATTGAAAACACACATATTAAAGTTTAAGTTGGTAGTGCTTCATCTTCAAATAAAAACTCGGTATTGGAGAATGATTACAAAATTAATTTTAAGCAGCAGTAAGAGAAAGACATTGTTGAATTAAATATAATGCAACTTTTTAAATATTTTTCTTGAGAAATTTTGCCAACACAAGAAATGACACTGTTAAAAAAGTAACTCGTTGGTCTTTTAAGTTCTGATTTTTCACTTGTTATAATAGACATATTATTTTATTTTTATTACAAGTATAAACTTCCAAATATTTTTGAAGGTTATTTTTCTCATCATGATTTTTTGAATACTGTAGTTATCTGAACTACATGATAAAAATTGAAATTTGTAGAATTGCTTGTATACTGGTAATGAGTGGTAGATAGGCATTTGTTGTAATTAAAAGGTAAAAAGTATATTTCGGCATGATAACAAACATGTCCTAATGAAACATTGCTTTTCTTGCTGGATTCTTTGTTTGTTGTTATACATGAAGCTACACAATGGGCTATCTGTGCTCTGCCCACCACGGGTATCGAAACCCCGTTTCTAGCGTTGTAAGTTCGCAGACATACCGCTGTGCCACTGGGGGGGGGCATTCTTGGTGGAAGCTGATTGCATTGTCGTTTTATTATGTAACATAAAAATAATTTTTGAAGTGTGAAACCACAAACATGTGTTATTGGACTAGTGTTTTATTATATCCCGTTATTTATAGTGTGGTAAGTTTTCCTTGATATTCTACTGATTATATGTGGAGAATGTTTTCCAGTTCATTATATATTTATGAAATCTTGTCTGACCTTCAGTATATTAAAAGCTATTTATTATAGTATTTTTCAGATTATTATTTTTTTGTAATAAAACTGTGTGAAGTGTGAAACATATGTTCATTAACAAAAGTTTATCCATGACTACCGAGAACTGCAGTTTTGAACTACATAGTGTATTGGCTCTTAACATCTTGGTTAGCTGAATAGCTAATAAGTATACATTTTTACATGCTAATATAACGATATGTACATGCATATATACATATATATATTGCATGTCCTATGAAACTATATTATTTATTAAACCTTTTTAGGGATTTTTAATTACAGTACATAAGTAATGGACTACTTACATTTTTAATAGTTATTTATTTAAACCAGCAGTTATCAACCTTTATACGACCACGACCTGTTTCTAAGAACATTTTCTACACAGCTCCACTGTCCTATGTTATTACAGAAGTGGTAGTACTGATAAATTAAACAAGGAAGTTTGTTTGTTTTGAATTTTGCGCAAAGCTACACGAGGGCTATCTGCGCTAGCCGTCCCTAATTTAGCAGTGTAAGACTAGAGGGAAGGCAACTAGTCATCACCACCCACCGCCATCTCTTGGGCTACTCTTTTTACCAACGAATAGTGGGATTGACCGTCACATTATAACGCCCCTACGGCTGAAAGGGCGAGCATGTTTGGTGTGACGGAGATTCGACAACAAGGAAGTATCAATAAATCTAATATTTATGTAATCAAGACTGAAGCCCATTTTAAAACTGCACAATTATTTACGACCCCCTTATAAGGCATTTGTAATCCACTTGGAGGTTATGACCCACAGTTTGAGAATTGTTGACTTAAAATAATCTGAGCTGTACATGTATATATATATATATATATACTTCAAGAAAAATTTAACATGTGTGCATGTAGTACAGCGAGGTTGCTATTTGCCACACTTTTTAAGATCAGATGTCTGATATATTGAAAAATATACCTTTATATACTCTTAAATTTTTCTACTACAGAAAAGACGTATATAAGTTTTTTAAACAAAAGAATTAGGAAATCATTTGGTGATTAAGGTTTTCTGTTTTCATTTTTCTAACTATAGGTGGTGGTTAGTCCTAATGTTGGTTTTTGGTGTTTTGTTTTTAGCCCCATTTATTCTGAAGATCTCTTCAATAATCTTGATGTTACCCTTAGGATATACAAGAATGGTTATGATGTGTTCAAGTCCCCTGCACGTATTCAGAGCAATTGAGGGTTGCCACTTTTCAAAAAAGATATATTAATATTTTTGACTCACACTTGTACTTCCTAGTTTATTATTTAATGTTTTTGTGAAAACCACTGGGTTTTGAGGTAAATGCTTTATAAACTAACTGATCAACTAACTAACTGTGTCGCACGGCCAAGAAAAAAATCATGAGACGCACAGCACGCAGTGTGTTATTTACAGGAATCAAAGAATTGCAGTTTTCAGCTATCTATAACTTAGTACCCCTCTGTGATTTTTTCTGCATTTTTCACTTATATTGCCTCCTAGTTTTCTTACCTCACATATCAAATTTCAAGAAAATCTGTGCAGCCAAAACTGATATATATATACGATGCCAAAGTTTTGATTTTCTTCTTCTTCTTCTATGCACCAAATTGTACGAAACTTTTAGAAATTTAACAAACTTTGATTTTCATGAAATCTCGTGTATATTTAACATGCCGTTTACTCTACATCTGTACAAAATTTCGCACAAACCCAACCCAACGTTTAACTGTTACAGTAAAATAAGAACGGCGATTTTTGAAGGATAATATCTGCTCAGACTTGCAGGGCAAACAGTAAATGGAATCGTTCTGAAACTACTTACAAGACTTCCCTTGATCTTAACTTCAAAATCTCATATTATCCGGTTTTTATCGGATCTAAATTGACTAGGATGTCACTGTTCAGACCTAAAACAGAAAGGATATATACTAGGGTGGAGCGAAAAATTATTTTGCCTCATACCAAACTACATGAGTATAATAGTTGTAAATGTGCAAAATATTTTTCAGTTTTTTATTCGTTTACTGGTTCTGCAAGTCGCTTGAAGTTTCTGATACTTATGCCTAGAAATTAATGTTCTGACAGCCAACCCGTCTTGCATAGTTTTTATTAGAATTGCATTACTTGTTTGCATTCTTCACGTTTAGGAAGTAATGTCCTGACACGCTATCCGTTTTTCATAGGTAGCTAGCTATAAAAATGTACTAGTTGGCAACCTTTCTGCGTGGATGCAGTGCACTTTGTGAGTCAATTCTTAGTTGTGAGTAAGACGTGATTTGAAGAGGTATTGTCACCCTGAAGTAGTGCATTTCTTTTTTCCGGCCCGGCATGGCCAGGTGGATAAGACGCTCGACTCGCAATCTGAGGGTCGCGGGTTCGAATCCCCGTCCCACCAAACGTGGTCGCCATTTCTTTTCCATTTCCTTTATTACAGCGTTCATCATGAGTTTGATAAGATGAGCTACAGATATACATTTGTCAGCTTTTCACAGGTATTAGGATTTGAGGCACGACCATTAAAAATCAATATTCTACCAACAACTGCAGATGTTTGTTTGTTTTTGAATTTCGCGCAAAGCTACCTGAGGGCTATCTGCGCTAGCCGTCCCTAATTTAGCAGTGTAAGACTAGAGGGAAGGCAGCTAGTCATCACCACCCACCGCCAACTCTTGGGCTACTCTTTTAACAATGAATAGGAGGATTGACCGTCACATTATAACGCCCCCGCGGCTGAAAGGGCGAGCATGTTTGGTGTGACGGGGATTCGAACCCGCGACCCTCAGATTACGAGTCGAGTGCTCTAACCACCTGGCCATGCCGGGCCCAACTGCAGATGTTATTACACACTATCAACATATAAGACTAAAACTGAAGCCATTATCATGTGATGCTGAACCAAAGGTTGCTGAAATTGCTGAGAAAGTTGCTTTTGATGTAGAAGACCTATGGAAAAATAGCTTCAATTTCAATCATTTCTCACAATAGTTTTCTAAGGAAAATACTAAAGTGTCCTTACAAAAATGAGGCTTTGATAAAATCAATTAAGAGAGATGGAACACCTACCTTTGATTCTAAATGGCAGTACTTTCTCAAGTAAACGAAGAAATTGTTTGATATAGCTGCTTGCCAGTTCATTTCAACATCTTGCAAATGTGATGTAACTCATTGAGTTCCTATTCCTGAAAGAATTTTGGAACGAAAGCGAATACAAAGAAAAATGGACATTGAAGGAGTAGATGTAGTACTAACCGAAAAACCGTGAAAGCGCCATGAATGTGAAATAAAAAGTCAGATGAGGATACTGGATGATGAAATAAGCACGAGTATGGCATAATCGTTTGAAAACTCTTTATCATCTGAATCAGAAACAAATGTCGAGCCTAACAATTCTGAGTCATAGATGACTTCAAACTTATCTACTGGTAGAGTAATTAAACCTTCATCTATATAACATCAGATGAGAACTAGCATGCCTGTGCTGGCTATGACTTGTGATTGGAATGGCGTTTTGGATCATTCTACAGCAGCCATCTCTAATGTTGTGATGCAAGATCTTGACGTCATTCACAAAGAAGACACCTCACACATAATAGATAGACACAAGCTGAGGTAAGAAAGAAAGAAGTAGAGGATTGTACTTTGATGGCGAAAGGATAAGAAGAGAATAGGGATGAAACAAGGAATGATGTATTATCTCAAAACTAATATAGAAGAACATATTATTCTTCTTCAAGAACTACAGTTGATATACCTTTGCTACATCATTCCACTGTCTGGAAGCAGTAAGGATTCAATGGCCTCATTTCTAGAAGAAAGTGGCGTTAATGCAGACATTCTTATCGCTGTTGGCTGCGATGGTACAGTGACAAATATTGGGCTTAAAGGTGGTGTGCTTAGCTTCCTAGAATTCCATTTTGGAAGGCCTCTACAATGGATGGTATGTATGCTGCACATGAACGATCTCCTTCTTCGCCATCTCTTCCAACATCTCGTTGGCTGTACACGTGGACCCAGTATGTTCACGAGAGGAATTGAGAATCCAATAGCTACATGTGAACCCGTGGGGGGTTCTAGGTGTTACGTCTCTGGTCGTTAGTTAATTTTCCGTAAAAATTCTTTCCGAAGAAACTTTAGTGATACAAGTCCTTTCTCAAATAAAACTGGTTTATTCTTTCTAAATACAACTTTGCAATACACTTAATTTCCACAGTCGCGCTATAACAAACGCTATAATTCACAACGAACGCCTCACGTGCTCGACTCAACAATATGTCTCTCTGTCCGCAGTTCAATTACATTGTTGCCGTCACGTCTTGACCGGTTTATATATACAAGACTACCGCATATCTAGTAGGCTCTCGAGATTTCAGGAAGGGACGTGAACGTTCGAGAATATGACGTGATACTAGCGTCACGTGACCCCCGCTGCCGTAACATGGGTATTTTCAGTCACATAATGGTCGAATTTAGCAAAGAATTGCACAAAAATGCTACCTAATGGCTTAAAATGATCTGCAGTTTTATCGAATAACATACAAATTTTCAATGCACTTGCGAAAACAGAAGACCAATGCATAGGATAACATTTTTTAAATAGTAAATTACTGTCATCATTGCACTACTTTTGCACCCCTGGAGAAATTGATTATCGAAAATTTTAGTTTTCACCTCACTCTAATGTATACATCTTGTTCTACAGCCTAGATCATACTGTCCCTTCAATATTTGATACCTTGCATACATGTAAATAACAACATTATATTGTACTATGCCACTTTGATAGTATTCTTTATATTTTACGGCTTCTCTGCACGGTGGACATTCAACTGATATGTAGGCCAAATGCTGCTTGACGTGATAAATCCATGTATGTAAGTGTATGTACAATCCAAGCATTTGATTTGGAGTAAGAGACCTTGAGGATGTCTTGATTTGGGAACTTTTGTTCTTAATATACTTTTTGATGTTTATGTAAACAAACTTTAGAAAATATTATAAAGCAGTTTGTTTTCTTTTCTTTGCATGATATCTTTTTACATAAAATCAATTCTTTTCTTTTGTTGCTAAATTTTATAGCATTGCTAATGAAAAGCCCATTATTGCAATGTTTTTACAGGAATTTAAAAAAACAAGTACAGTTGAAGTGTCTTGATAGTGGAAGTAATCCAACTACACAGAAGGTTGTAGAAACGATTATAAAACACAATTTAGATCTACTTGATAATGGATATTAAAAATGGAACAGCAAGATAACATTAAAAGTACCATAAAAAATTCATTGAGTCTAGCAGATTTTTATTCTTTAATATAAATTTAATTAACAAGAAAAAATCGACATTATCTGATTTCAATGATCAAAGGATGTTTAAAATTCAAAACTATTTCAGTAAGGATAGTTTGCATGTATTAAGAAGTTTTCAGTAGCAAAACAATCATAAAGATACAGTAATGCAGTCACTATTTCTAAGAGTTAAAGTCGAAATATATGTATACATTCAACATGAAACTGGGTGATTGGAACTTGTATATATAACATATGCCATGGGGTGTCAACGATAGATCATGAAGCAAATCGTATTTAATATACCAAAATAAGATGTGAAATGTTTAAGCATGGAAACAAGGGAATATTTCTATTTTTATTGTGTCTGTTAGTTCAATAGTATGTTGCCATGTGTAAGATATGGAGAATTAAAATGTAGAGTAAGTGTTTAAAAGAGGTTGTAATACACACATACTTAATAGTTGCATTGTTATGAGTTGTTTAAATGCTAGTGCTGAAGATTTGAGCTTCCATGAATATAGATTAAGTTAACTCCTATTTTTTGGTATTTACTTCATATGTACTCCTAGAATGGTAAAAATGCTGGGCTATGGATTGGAAGGTCCAAGGTTCAAGCCATGATATGCTGTCAAACACATCTCATAATTTCTGTGGGGATGTTATAGCTGTAACAATTAGTCTCGCTATTCAATTAAGAGTAGCCACATAGGCAGTAAGTGCTAATGATTGGTCACCCTCCCTTTGGCAAATACTTTTTAACCCATTCTGTGGATTGCCCAATATAACTAGGGTACCCTACATGTTTCAAAACATATTTGCTTCAGGTAATTTGGGCAAACCATTTCTTGCAGTATTATTAATTATTTGCTTAAATTTACTTGCATGTTATTATCTATTACAACCAGTGCTTGTTAGATAACATTGGAACTATTGTTTGTGCTGACCTCTATCGGATGTATTACGAATTATATATCATATACAGTGGAGAAAATCAATGCTCTTTTTCAGTGTAGTTTCATTGAAATAATATATATATATTACGTATAAATACAAATATGTAACATTTATTTATCGAATATATTTTGTTCAGAAATATAATAACAGATCATAATAAACTTTTGTTTTATTAATATATAAGTATAGACTATCAAAATATATAAAAAAAGATTTTTAGCTCATTAAAAAAAAAGTCTGACACAGAAAGGATTAAATTAGTAATGGCTATACCTGAAGTTATGGGATCTCTGATACGGAACCAATATACATTATTGACTATTATACTGATCTGCATTATTGAACATTGATTTAATCCAGTTGTCCATAACTTGGGATTGCAGTAATTTCCTCTGTTAGGGCTTACGTTAATTCATTTTACTAAAGATTTGGCTAATTTTTATTCTTGGGATTTTACTTTGTTTTCATTTAAGCAGTAGATTATTATATATATTAAATGGATTAAATTTACTGAATGGGGAGTACATCCAACTCCCAAAGACTGACATGGATGGGTTTAACTTCAAGTTAGAATTAACTTCTTGAAAATTAAATAGATACCAATAATTTAGGCTAGCTTTTTAATTATGAGTGGATATGAAAGAAGAAATCTGTACTAATATTGTACCAAAACAGTTACACTTACTAAGATACTAAACATCTATTTATTTTTTATTCTTATAGAATTGAGTTTGAAGCATGCAACAAGAAGGAAAAGGAGTTGGCAGTGTATGTGTATGGAACATTGAAGAAACAAAAAGAACAACAAACGCTTAGTTGCTGAATATATTGTAAAGATTTTGTTTAGTTTTTTACTTATAAATAGAAACCGAATTAATTAAACTTTTTTTTCACTTCCTATTAAATGAAAGTCACCAGTATTAAAAATATGAAGTTGAGAGAAAATTTTAATTGGATTTGCCTAGGTATTGTCTTTGTATAACAAAATATTTCATGGATATCTGCAGAAATATCGTACATGTTTCTCATAATCAACAATTTTTTTATGTTTTAGATATCTCAAAAACTTATAGTAGTAGGATTAATGCGTTTTTTAAACAACTATAAGATCAATATGTATGTTATATTTCTTCATATAATCGTATTTTAGGTGACGCATCTCGTGATACAATGTTAGCTACTGAGGCTTTGCATTAAGTGGATTTGATACTAAAAATGTTTAATAGTATGATTATTTTTTACGTTCACCATAATCTAGTAATTGGACAACACTTGAGTTGATAATAACTTTATATATTTACATGATCATAAAACGGAAGGACCTCATAAACAGCAAACTAGATTTCTTGATCCCAGAACAGATCATGTAGCTATAGCATCAACAGGAGAAGAACATAAGATATACATTGAGTGGTCACAAGTAAATAGACACCTAATTTTTCATCATTTAACTGATTTATGCTAACTAATTTGTGTTCACAGAGCACTATATAAATAAAAATGGTCCGCACACTAATCATCTTGTGCTACAACATGCCTAGAACTCAAG
>NW_013667960.1:23941-50092 GCF_000517525.1 Limulus polyphemus | reverse complement strand
GAAGCATGGTGGTTTCAGCGTGATGGTTTGGGAAGCTGTTTGGGTTGGTGGGAGATCGAGCTTAGTGGAATGCGTCGACAACATAAATTTTGCGAAATATGTCGAAATATTGGAGGAAGGACTCTTGCTACTTTATTCCTCGGGTTTCGTGGACAAGAACACAACGTTGTTCCAGGAACATGGAGCACCGTGTCACACTGCTAGAAACACCCAAAAGTGGCAGGAAGAAAATGGTATCCAGAAGTTGCCCTGGCCGAACCAATCTCCTGATATGAACCCCATCGAAAACCTCTGGGCCATACTCAATCGGCAAGTCAAGAAACAACCAAAAAACCAACTTCGAAGAGCGATCTACTTCAAGTTTTGAAGCAAGAGTGGGCGAAAATCCCACAATCTAAAATTGACGATGCCCCAAAGGATCAAAGAACTCCACGAAGCGAAAGGAAGATCTACTAGATATTAATTAAATTATAAATATGTCAATCCATGTGAATATGACTGAAAAATTTCATTTTTTTCTGAAAAGGTGGTGTCTATTTGCTTGTGACCACGCTGTATATATAATAATAATAATACTATCTGTTGTATGTACATGTAACTACTTCGCAGAGTGTGGACGGATCTTCACCAAAATTTGTATGGAGGTTCATTAGGTCTTTGCGGTGGTACATACAAATTTAGCATTTTGCGGTTTTTGTGGATGTTTTATCGTGTTTTTATGGTGGTTCCTTGGTTAAATGGAGAGATACATACAAATTTTCAGTTTTCCATTTTGCGTTTTGCAGTTTTTATGGCCGTTTTTGCATTTTTTTACAATTACATATAAGTGAAGCAGCTTTTCGTGTCCTAAGATAACATTTCAGTAATCAAGAAGATACTCAGAAGGTTTTGTTTATTATTATAATTAATGGAACTCTAGATGATTCTTACTGGCAGTAAATGACTTTTGTCAAGATAAACTATGGATAAAAAAGTTTAGATCTGAGGGTCAGTAACAATGAAATTAAAATGTGTACTTCAGTCAGTCTATAAATTCAAGTTGATTTTCTTTGTTAATACTCGTTTTATAAAAGTAAACATAGTTTTATTATTCACTTTATCAGTCCAACATGTTTTATTAAACAATAACTAGAAGATAGAGTTGGCTACAATAACATTTATTTTAATAATAACTCTCTAATTCTGTTTTTGCATGCCTAATAGTCATTGAGTGAAAGGTTTTATAAAAGATTGAAACTTTAGTCTCTGAAGAGCAGGTCATGTTACAATGTATTTATTGAATAGATGAATGGTACAACAGGCTTATGTCGCATTTAATTACTAATCAGCAGTATTAACGATTTTTTTTTAAAGTGAACTCTTAAAGATGTGGTCTGCCTTTAATGTCATTTTTTAAATTATGTATTTGTTTAAATAAAAATAAATAAATAAATATATACACATATATACATACATATAATCTTAGAGAATATTAAATTCAATCTTAAAATGGTGTATTATATCATTTATGATTATTCAAATTATGAAGCCTTTTTAGGTGATATTTTGGCTGGTATATGATTAGAAGCTGTTAATTAGTTAGTTGCTGTTGTTATAACATAATTAAAGGTTGCATTGGATGTGTCATTTCATTTCACGAGAAATTTTATTGCATTACATTTGTTATGTGAATTATGTATGGAATTTTTATAAAACTTTTCAGATATATCAGTGGAGAATGAAACGATACATTTTGTAAGAATTTGAAAATGTTACATTAAAACTTAACAGGTATACGATCACATGAAAAAGTAAATTAAATAATAAACTTGATATTTCAACAGTAAGCCATACTTTTGTAGAAGTTTTTATTGCTTGTGAATTTTATAGAACCAATTTGTTATGGTCAAGATAAAACATATTTGTAAAACGTTTTGTTTTCTTAAGTACCAAATGTTTTCATTTCTATGATTGTCTTTACTTTTTGATACATAATAAAAACAAGACCTTTGAATGTATCAGTTATAATAGCGTTAATCAGTCTCTGAATTAGGATTATCTAAAAGAACAAGTTAACTTACTAACTCATAAAAATGGTTTAAAGTCTGGGGTCATTTGTTGTGTGCTCCTCAGTGGCTCAGCTGTAAGCTTGAGGGCTTATATGCTAAAATCTGGGGCTCAATACTTATGGTGGGCACAATTTAGATAGCCCATTGAGTAGCTTTGTGCTTAGAAAACAAAATTTATTGTGTATAAGAAAGAGAAAGAATGGTTATATAGCATTTATTCTTTTTTTCAGAATGTATCATAAATTCTTTACCAAACTACACTGAAACACTTAATGCATGTTAGATCGGTCTTTATTATTTTTCTTTAAAAAAGTAAAATTAATATAACAAAATAATTTTTATCATTAGGTAATCCTGTTTGATCAGACATAAAGATATCATCAATCTAGCCTTTACTTCTTTACGTCAGTAAATTCAGAATGCTACACAAAATCCAAATGACCCATCCTGACAGTGATAGTCAGTAAATTCAGAATGCTACACAAAATCCAAATGACCCATCCTGACAGTGATAGTCAGTAAATTCAGAATGCTACACAAAATCAAACTGACCCATCCTGACTGTGATGGTCAATAAATCCAGAATGGTTAATCAAAATCAAATTGGCCCATCTTGACTGTGATGGTCAGTAAATCCAGAATGCTACACAAAATCCAACTGACCCATCCTGACTGTGATTGTCAGTAAATCCAGATTGCTGCACAAAATCCAACTGACCCATCCTGACTGTGATAGTTTGAACAGTTTATTGTACTTACCTTCAAGGTAATTCATTTTAAATGATAGTCTTATTAGGCAGACATATACATAGAGTTTAAAAGTAACCCATGATGTAATTAAACATTTTTGGAACATTCTATGTGGCTCATGTTTTATTAAATTTTGCTAATTCCCACTTGTATACATGCTCTGTGAAAAGTCCAATTTGCACATTAATCAGTTATAAAACGTTCATATGTATGACAGTTTTATGCATAAATAATTTTATCAGTAAGATGGAATCTCTTGCTATCAAACTGAACCACATATTGTATGGACCGCTACTAATTCACAAATACATATTGTTTACCGGGTAAACTATGTATTTTTAAACTTGAATGAATTATCTGAGCTAGACCATGCTGCTATGACAATTATATACATATTGTTTACCGGGTAAACTATGTATTTTTAAACTTGAATGAATTATCTGAGCTAGACCATGCTGCTATGACAATTATATACATATTGTTTACCGGGTAAGCTATGTATTTTTAAACTTGAATGAATTATCTGAGCTAGACCATGCTGCTATGACAATTATATACATATTGTTGTCGACAAAAGGTTAATTAGCCATATCTATGTTTTGGCCCAAACAAACTTGTTTTCTAGATCGTATGTGAAGGTTTGATCCCAAACAATCTACTTTGTGAATTATTTTATCTCTCTCTAAAAGAAATATGGAGTCTGTCTCTGAATTTCGTATACACATTTTAATACTAAAATTCTATAATCATATAAATATTTGTAATTCATTTTGGTGCAATATATTGTTTGATAAGATGCATAATTGTGATTCAGTTAATAATATCGCATTATTCATTTTTTAGTGAATTATAAACTAGTCGGGCCCGGCATGGCCAGGTGGTTAGGGCGCTCGACTCGCAATCTGTGGGTTCGAATCCCCGTCACACCAAACATGCTCGCCCTTTCAGCCGTAGGGGCGTTATAATGTGACGCTCAATCCCACTATTCGTTGGTAAAAGAGTAGCCCAAGAGTTGGCGGTGGGTGGTGATGACTAGTTGCCTTCCCTCTAGTCTCACACTGCTAAACTAGGGACGACTAGTGCAAATAGCCCTCGTGTAGCTTTGCGCGAAATTCAAAAACAAACAAACAAACAAACAAACTGTAACTCTGAGTTTAACTATTAACTGAGTTGAAGCTAAGAACGGACTGGAAATGATGTATAACATAAAATAAAAATAATCTTTATTTATTCAATAGACAAAAACACAGTATGTGTACTTACTTAGAACACTGGATTTTTACCTTATACAGATTGTATACAATTTTGTTTTACGTATGGGAAACGTCTTGATAGAATTCGGAACGATTTATGCTACTAGATGGCAGAGTGAGACGTGTAAGTAGTATGATATTATATTATAAATGGAGCTGGGCATGGCTTAGTAGTTAAACTTGATCGGACTGAATTCAAAGGATCCTGATTCGCACCCTGCTGAAAAAAATAAAAACATTTTTAAAAATAAACAAATTTCAAGTTTTTGTACGTTTAGCTTCATTGATGTTGACAAGCCTTGTGCAGCTTTCTTGAGTGTAAGGAATTGTTTGTGAATTTTTATTTGTGGTGTTGTGAAAAGTAAATTAAAGGAAATGTTGCAATTAATCAATGAAAAGTGTAGCATGCAAAGGACAGAATTCTCACTGTCTCACAATTAATCAATGAAAAGTGTAGCATGCAAAGGACAGAATTCTCACTGTCTCACAATTAATCAATGAAAAGTGTAGCATGCAAAGGACAGAATTCTCACTGTCTCACAATTAATTAATGAAAAGTGTAGCATGCAAAGGACAGAATTCTCACTGTCTCACACCTAGTGGTTAAGGTGCTCGACTCGCAATTTGCTGGTTACGGGTTTGAATCCCGTCGCCGAATATGCTCGCCTTTTCAAACGTGGGGGTGTTATAATGCGACGGTCAATCCCACTATTCGTTGATAAAAGAATAGCTCAAGAGTT
This sequence comes from Limulus polyphemus, assembly GCF_000517525.1. Lineage (NCBI taxonomy): Eukaryota > Metazoa > Arthropoda > Merostomata > Xiphosura > Limulidae > Limulus > Limulus polyphemus. Next base: position 45,301 of record NW_013667960.1, on the reverse strand, counting down.
GGCGGTTGGAGATATTGACTAGCTGCCTTTCCACTAGTTCTATTACTTCAAAATTAGGGACTGTTATGAAGTTAGGTGTAAGGAATATCGGTTGAAGATGAAAGAGGTGAGAATGTGGCTGGCCTTTAGTCGGTCTCTAAGGAATTGAGGGATTACGCTACTATAAGTCATTAGAAAATTATTGGAGTGAACAAGTAACGTCCGATTTTCTAAGTTCAGTTGGTACGGAGATTACAAGACCCTCTATGGTATAAAACGTCATAATACGATATACGGGAATCTGGTGCAAGGAGGGAAAGAAGAGGACCGATTCGGCATAGGTTTGAGAAAGGAATATAAAAAGCAGGAGTTCCATGAGAAAAGAAAGAAGAGAAAACCGAGAGATGAGAGAGAGAATAAATAAACCGAAATATCATTCAAACAGTTAAGAAATATATAAGCTCCTCTTTCTTTTTCATGTCTTATATAATAAACTGTTGAATATAAAAGTTGAGATACTCTAGAGATGATCCTATCAATTAATACATTAAATTAGAACAATTTTTATCTAAAAGATATTATAGACTGTGTAATACGGGCTCAAAATATATAGTTTCTAAAATATAGCTTATGTGAGAAAATTAAAAGTTTTTACATGTGTTTTATAAGTCTGCATTTTTTTTTGCGCTTGTGAGAGTACAATTTTAACATTTATGCTTTGTTTTTTTAACACGTAACAGTATAGATATAGTTGATTGAAGTAACAAAACGTGTTTAGCTTTAATTAAATTCAATTGTAACTGGAGAGAAGTTATACCATTGTTTGATTCACGGAAGTTGATTTCATCTGAAAGGGGGAGACAAAGCGCTAGTAGTTTTACCGCTGTAAAAAAAGTGAAGACATTCACTCAATCCTTCTTCTTAAAAAAACACAGATGCATTAAGGGAAATTCATCCAATCATAAACCTACATATATCTAATTTAAGTTATATGAATGAACAGTAAACGAGATTATGACTAATGAAATATTTTTTAGTTATGTTACTTTATGTTTTTACATTTCATTTGATTTTTAATATAGCTTAGGAGAAAACATGTATGTTTATTGTTTAAACAAGCTCTTCAAGAAAAATGTGAACACTAACCAACATAAATATCGAACAAGTTTGGGAACGAAACTTCTTTGGAAACTCTTTTTTCTAAAGTTTATGATTAAACAAATGTTAGGTTGATATTGGTTTGAAACTCAAAATTCGCAAAATCTCATATTTCTTAATTTTTTTAGTGTTGTCAAGAGTCCTGTATATATAGGAGAAAAACCCTGACATAATAACAACTATTTGTTTAGTATAGAATCCAATATATTCACTAGTCAAAGATACACAATCTTTTCAAACAAGAGAAATTGAATCAGTATCTCAAAAAGTAAGTTGCACTGATTTCAGTTCTGTAAGATCTTAGCTAATGAAATCAAACAACAAAGGTTTGAGTACGCCAACAAAACTGGTGTTGTTACAGATCCTCTACAGAAAACGTACCCTAATTGTGTATGAACTGGAAGAATTACAACAACTATATTATGAGTTAAGATTTAGTTTTAATAGTGCAAAACTACACAACGATCTTTCTGCATTTTGTCCACCACGGGGAAGCGAACTCCGGATTTTAGCATTGTAAATTTCTGAACTTACTGCTGACTCATTGGGAATGGGGGAGGGGCCTGAGATATTGCAGCTTCCCTCACGTATAAGTATTAGAAACACTGCTAAGATACTTAAACATTGTAATTTATCCACCCTAAGCTATAACATTTTAACGTTTGCGAGCTAAGAGTGAAACAGAGACTTTAAAGGTCGTGTAAAAACAACAGAAAGGAAAATATGACAAGCTGAAAAATTAATCCAGTTTCGCAAAATCAGTGCAAAGGAAGAGCAATAAACTTGCTCTAAAAATAATGTATGAATTAATTATTAAAACCAATTATAAACATCATGATGTAACTTTGGAACCACAGATGTTTTATTTTTCTTCTAATCTAAGTCTCAATATTTCAAACTTGCTCTCTCTTATTTCCACATTTTCAGATAATACGAAGAGGACCTATCTTAAGATGAATGCGGAAGTAAAATGGTTATTCATTACGAATATTTTTTTTCGTTCATAGCAACGCTACTAATCTCAGAATCTTAATTTTTACCATTCAGTTATATTATTCTATAAGCCTTTTTGAGAACTGAGGCGATGTAAGAGAAATATTATGATTAGCTTGGAGCGACTATGTGCTTAGAGTGAAGCAACAAATAAATCTTGTTATCAGTAGAGCTAATTAAACATACTTTTATTGCGTTTTTACTCATAAGGATTAGAGTGCATTGTTTTAGTAGTTAAGTGCTGTTAATGATATATTAACACTATAATATATATAATATAGTGTTAATCATAATCATATTATAGTGTTTAATCACTATTAATACATTATCACTGTTAATGATAATTTCAGCCTAATCTTAATAAAGTCCAACTTAGGTGATTGAGGTTAGTAGCATGTCGAGTTAGTAGCATTTACCCTCCTACGGTGTAAAAAGATTAGTATTTATGAAGTTATAAAATAAAAATAAGATAATACGTAAAATAACGATTATAATATAACAATATCAAACGTAATAAGAAGAAAACAACAAGCTAAACTCAATATGTAAGTGTTTTAGATATTTTAACCACCAGTCTTATTTAACTATCCCCTATAACAAACGGTTAGAGCTGGTTACAGAAAGTATTAATGTTCGAAAAGAAAACACGACAGGCTTCTATAAATCCGAAAGTTCTATAAAAATAATAATGAATAGTAAAGATACAGAGATGTTAGTTTAAAAGAGTAATCTAACAAACCTAATGATGTAATATCGGATTACATAGAGTTGCTACATAGCTAGTACTAAATATGTATAGTTTATACTACTTGGATGTAAAATCAATAGTGGTTAATATACTTAATTTGTTTGCTATTGTTACTCTAAACAATATCGGCACAGCGGTATGTCTGCGGACTTATACCGCTAGAAACCGGGTTTCGATACCCGTGGTGGGCAGAGCACAGATAGTTCTTTGTCTAGCTTTGTGCTTAATAATAACAACCAACCTAAACAATATCCACAGTAATCAAAGTGTAGACCAGAAAGTTTTTGAAATTTCTAAACCCATAATCTTTAGCAACTATATAATTTTATTTCCCACAGAACTGAATGAATTTTGTTTAATTTGCGCAATGAGAAACTTCGAGTAGGAAAAATACGAGGGAGTTTACGGGCTCCCCCCCCCCCACAAAATCTTATGATGCTGAACGAATTCTAATGTATTTAATAAGCTGACAGTTTGGATGATTCTTATTTGTGAGTGGAAATTTTATAATTTCAAAATTGAAAATGTCTGTTTTATTGAAAACTTTAAGGCTGAATGTGCGATTAATGATGGTGACATCTAAATCCAGATAGTTTGTTATGTTTTAAGTGGAAGAGCTTTTATAAAGAGTCAGTTATTACCTTGAATTATATGTGCATATATAATTAAATGTATGTGGTTTTAATTTCGAATCGTGAGTTGAAAGAAATTATGATATTAAGTATAACTTATTTCAAATGAGTTATGAGTACTCGAGATAACTGATAATAAACATTTATTGCCTGTATGGTTTAAATGTGCTTAGAAATAAAACCATAGCATCTGTAGCACAATAACAAGATTCAGTTGTGGTTCAAGTAATTGTAGGTATAATGTTAGAAGAACCATATTGTATATATGAATGTAACAACTGTCGTAACAAGAAGTCCCTCCATGTGGGCCAGCGGTAAGATTACAAACTTACAACGATAAAATAAAGGAGTTGATTCTCTGTAGATAGCCTATTGTGTATCTTTGCGCTAACACCACAAACACTATCGAACATATCTAGAAAATTAAGTAATAATATATATAGTAATGCGCTTGTTTCTTTTCTATTAGCAGCAATACATTTTTATGTAAGTACCTCATTAAAATTCAAATTTGTAAAATGAAAGGGGATTAAGAATAAAGTGGTATTTAAATGTGTTTAACTAATGGAAATTAGAATCTGGGAATAAAATACCATTTCATTTTGATTAATTAAAACTAGGTACGACGAATAGTTTCTTCTGCGTAAAAAAAAAAAGAAGAGCATGCAATCTAGCATTCTTTCTCCTAGCCACGAACAAGAATACAACCAGCGAGATCGATTTAATTCACCCGTTTTATATCACAGTGTACCCAGCTTGTTAATGAAGATACTAAAGATGTTTGTGCGTGTGTGTGTGTGTGTGCACTGTGCTTGAAAATGAGATCACTTTTGTCTGTTGGTCTAATGGAGTTCACAAAACATATTTTTGATAGATAAAATATTTTCCACACTTTTTTTTAGCAATTCTGAAGTAGTTTTTGAAACTTTTAATGAACTGTGGTTGTTCTTGTAATGAGCTTCAATATAGAACGATTTTTGTATACTCTTCTAAAAGCAATAATCATAAAAGATACATCTTTATCAGCGAGATGGTCAAGATGAAACAAGGAATTATTTTGGATGTTGAATAAAAGTGTATGACTTGTTTCAATGATACGAAGAAAATTATTTAGTATTTGAGATATAGGTATGTATAAGCAAAAGTACCCGTCCCCAGTGACTGGAAAAATTTAAGTTAATCTAGCAAAAGTACCCGTCCCCAGTGAGGGGAAATTTAAGTTAATTTATCAATTTAAATTAATTCTTGGACATTAAAAACGTTAATTGTATTGCACTCTTGATTTCATTTAGAGTCAAATCTCTGAGTAATTGTTGAGCATTTCAGTCATGCTACGAGCCGCTTCATAATAATATACAGCAAATCTATTTTTTATTCTTTACGTTACATCACATTTTGAAATGTGAATGAGAGTGTGATTGATTCCTAAGAATTTATTGTAGAATATCCTGCTTGCGAAATAATATTTGGCATCAACATTATTCATGCCTTTTCTTCCATCATTTTAAAAGTGAATGTTGGCTTTGCCTTCTTGCGCAACTTTTCAAATGGAAGACAAACAAACGGACAGAAATCACTGTTTGTAATATATATAAGATGTGTGTGTGTGTGTTTAGAGGTAATGAGAATCTGACAATCGGAGTGAAAAGGTGCAGAATGCGAGTAATAGTAAAATTACATTTAAAAATAGATGTGTTTTAAGCCCAATGATAAATTGAAGATATGTTGATTGAGTACATTAGCTTATATAAAAACTATGTTTTTCTTTCTTTTCTTTTTTTTGTAAAATAGTTTCCAGTACTAAAGATTGTGAGTATTCCATCCAAAACACAAATATTTAGATCTTCCTATATCGAAGTTATCGAAATTATGGAGGTCTGTAATATTGGAACAAGTCAGTTTTGCATTTTGCGTTTTACGGTTTTACAGGCGTTTTTTTACCACTATCTCTCCTCCTGTGGATGGACCGTCACCAAATTTCGCATGAAGGTTTGTTGAGTTAATGTAGAGATACATGCAAACTTACGGTTTCAGATTTTTTATGGGCGTTTTTTTCTACAATTACATATAAGGGAAGCAACTCTTTCTTACGTCCGAAGATAACTTTTCGTTAATCATGAATTTACATAACTTCCTTCCATCCAGGGGACGGGCACTCCAGCTAGTGGACAATATTACAATATTTATCTCAGGGTTCATTGTTGTTTGCTTGTTTCTTAGAATTTTTGTGTAAAGTTACATATATTGTTATACAGTATTCTTTATATTCAATTGGAAACTCTTATTACTAGTTTATTACTGTTTAAAGAAATTATGTTAACTTAGGTTTCCAAACAGTTGTAACTGCTTACCACTGTTTGGAAACCTAAGTTAACATAATTACCACTGTTTGGAAACCTAAGTTAACATAATTACCACTGTTTGGAAACCTAAGTTAACATAATTACCACTGTTTGGAAACCTAAGTTAACATAATTACCACTGTTTGGAAACCTAAGTTAACATAATTACCACTGTTTGGAAACCTAAGTTAACATAATTATCACTGTTTGGAAACCTAAGTTAACATAATTACCACTGTTTGGAAACCTAAGTTAACATAATTACCACTGTTTGGAAACCCAAGTTAACATAATTACCACTGTTTGGAAACCCAAGTTAATATAATTACCACTGTTTGGAAACCTAAGTTAACATAATTACTACTGTTTGGAAACCTAAGTTAACATAATTACCACTGTTTGGAAACCGGAGTTAACATAATTACCACTGTTTGGAAACCTAAGTTAACATAATTACCACTGTTTGGAAACCTAAGTTAATATAATTACCACTGTTTGGAACCTAAGTTAACATAATTACCACTGTTTGGAAACCTAAGTTAACATAATTACCACTGTTTGGAAACCTAAGTTAACATAATTACCACTGTTTGGAAACCCAAGTTAACATAATTACCACTGTTTGGGAACCTAAGTTAACATAATTACCACTGTTTGGAAAAATAAGTTAGCATAATCAAAACCGTCTAGAAACCTAAATATTGGTTTCGTTTCAGAATTTTCACGCAAAGTTAAACAAAATGTTGTCTGCGCATAGCAGTCCTTAATTTGAGCTGATAGAGAAGAAGGAAGGATGCTAGCTAACACTATCCGCAGTCAGTTCTTGTAGTACACTTATCTAACTGGTCATAATCCTTATATCGTATCCACATCTCCAAACTGAGGAGTGCATTTCTGCGGCAAAGACAGTACTCGACTCATCAACCCTATATTCACAGTCTGAGCACAATAACAACTGGGCCACGTACAACCGGTTCAAGTTTGTAATGTATCCCTACTCTTTTTATGCCTCTAGGTGTGTGATGCTATTAAACTATTTTCCACTAAGTAGATTCATTTAGCGTAAGTGATATGTAGAATTGAATAAATGTGAAATTTGAATCAAAATAGGTTTTCTTTTCTTTTTTTCTACTTTAAATGTGTTCGGTGGAAGAGTGTAATATTTAACATGCTTCATGTGTTTTGTTAGAAGATTAATGTTGAAATATACTTCGGGTCCAGGGAAACGATGCTATCAGTCCTCCTTTACTATGCTGCATGACATAAGAAGGCCAACACTAGAATGAGGCGAAATTTTGTCAGGTAGAATTTTTACATTTAACACCTTGAGATTTATTCAGGAGTTGCATAGTAGCGATTCCCAGGTGTATAATTAAATCAACTGAAGACTTTTCCAAAGTAAATATCAGGTGTATCCTTCCACGTTTTTGATGAAAATTGATTGCAACTTTCTGCATCCAATGAGTTAATTTATTTGTAATGTCTGTACTGGGAAACGACACTATCGAATTTCGTCTTTGAAGAAAAGGTAATAACAAAATAAAATGTTAGAAGACAAAATTTCCTGAAATCTTCTACGGTATTAGAAAATGGTAGAATGTTTTTAAAGCATGACAATATTGGAAGAATTGAAAAGTTTGTTCAAAATGGCATTTAAATGTATATTTTGTTGTTCCAGGAGTAGTTTTTAAAGAAAATAAGTAAAAACAAGCGAAATTCAAAGTAATTTAAAAAGTAGATCAATATTTACAAATCGTTGCTCAAAAGATGATGGTACAACTCAAAATGCAAAAACTGGAGATCTGAAATATCTTACCAAAAAAAGCACCAAAATACTTTTACAGTTATAGACAAAAATATCAATAAAATTTTGACTAATTCTGTATTCAAAAATATTTAACGTGGAAAACTAAATCTATTTATCCCGGTTTTGAATTAAATCTAACTTCTTTCAATTTAAGGTAACTGTTGAAAATATAAGTTTTATTGTCTTGTAAAACTAAATGAAAATATCAATTGTTAATGATAAAACAGTTCAAAAGCAGACCACGTAAATATGCTTAATAATTAGAGACAATGAGTTGACGCCCCCCAGTGGCATAGTGGTATGTCTGCGGGACTTATACTGCTAGAAACCGGGTTTAGATACCCGCGGTGGGCAGAGCACAGATAGCCCTTTGTGTAGCTTTGTGCTTGATAAGAAACAACAACAAACAACTTAATAGGTTGACTGTACACAGTCTAGTATTAGAGATTTATACTTTAATATCGTAAGGTTATCTAGTAAAGACACTTTGATAATTCTTTTGCAATTTATATAATTGTATAAATCGCTGCTGAAGACCGTTTATATCTGTGTTTTTCATATATCATAGACTCGTAATATTGTTTACTTGTGCATCTGCAGTACTGGAAATACTTGTTTTTGTTTTTAAGGCAAAGCTACCCAATGGATTATCTGCGCTCTGACAACTTGGAAAATTGAACCCCGTATTTGAGTGTGGTAAGTCCATAAACTTATCACTGACCTAAAAGAACGAAGTGTCGGTAACAGGCATTAGAGATTATTACCTTTTTCATACACGCAAACTATTTGTTTATGACGTCAGTAATTTTATTGCTATAGAAATATATAGAAATGCATCAGTTAAGTTAATTATAAAGTTTCGGGTGCAAAATTTCTCACAAGACTTAAATAATGAGCTAGATTATGTATTCATGGTCCATTAGTTGTTTTATTTAATGGACTACTTGTTATTTGTAACAGGAACTTTACTTTCAAACTTTAAAGTTCAGTAGGATAGTAGTACTAGAAGTTATAACTGGTACAAAGTTTCGTACAAAACTAGACTTTGAGATTGGTCTAATGGACCCTTACGGTAACTGAATAATTTTGTAGCACATGTTGAAATACAAATACATTAATAAAAAGAAAATTTTCTCACTAAAAATAATACCTATTCTGTTCTCTACCCTATCTCTTTATCTATCTAACTACTGAAATGGCTGACCCTCCCGGTTTAGGGTTAAGCTATGCTCAAGTGGTAGAACAATCAAGGACACCTCAAAATGGAACTTTACAAACAAAACAATTTGACAGAGAAAACTCTCTCCTGGCATCGCAATTCTTACAACGAAAAAAATTGCACAAGACGATGTATTCGAGGCCATTAAATATTTAGATATTTCACCAGAACAGGTGATGTCAGCCTCATGAGTATTTGGTGGGTTTCAGGTAGATTTTCATGACCGTTCATGAATGATGGAGCTAATTGAAACAGGTATGGACATTAAGTATCAGCGTTTTGAAATTAAACTAGCAGTTTTAACTCCAACGAAGTTGTTATTTCTAACTTACCACCTGAAATAAATCGTGGTGTTATAAGAAAATTGTGTTCAAATTTTGGAAGGGTAATCGGTCCTATTCGCACGTCGCCTGTGTCAACACCAATATCCAGAGTTTATATATGTTAAAAGTTTTAGACGACAAGTGTACATTGAACTGATTGAAGATAATGATTTGAAAAGAATTCCAAGCCAATTGAAGATCCTCAGTTGACAACATTTGATAACAATATAGCTGATCAGAACATCAAGAACCAGTAATTGATGATTTAACTAATGAAGACATGACACAAGAAGATCCTCAATTGACAACATTTGATACCAATAGAGCTGGTCAGCGCCATATTGATCTAGGGACAGCAGGTATAAAAGTACAAGATTATCAGAAAGAAGAAAATTAACAACTAATTGTTAATACTGTCGTAGAAAAAGATAGTACAGAACTAACTGAAATGATTGAAAATATAGTGTTATGAAGAAAACTATAGAACTCAATCAGAACAAGAAAATCAAACTGCTACAAAAAAAGGCGAGAAATAACACAGATGAAGAAACCTGTAAAGCATTAATTGATACGACTGATTTAGAGGAAAAGGTAGAGACTGATGAACAAAGTATAATTAATATGAAAAAAAAGATAACACAGAACCAAATGAAATGATTGAAGACGGTGTCATGAAGGAAACGATAGAAGCTCACTTAGAACAAAACAATCGAACAAATTTAATTGATATAAGTGACCGACAAACAGTTATGAAAAAAAGGGAAATAATATAGACCAAGATAATCGCAAAGCAGTAATTGATATGACTTATTTAGGGGAAAGGGTAGAGGCTGATGAACAAAATCAATACAAAAGGTTTGTTAACCGAATCGCTTTCACAAATTAATTTAAAACATAATGATGATAGTCAAACAAGTCTGTGTAATGATTTAAAGGAAAATAAAAATGATGATTTAAAATATCTTGATATAGAGAGTGACGATGAGAGTTTTGAAGGGCCATTATCAAAATCAAGATTTATAAATTTTGAAAAGAAAGTTTGTTTGTAATTAAGCACAAAGCTACACAATGGGCTATCTGTGCTCTGCCCACCACGGGTATCGAAACTCGGATTCTAGCGTTGTAAGTCCGCAGACATACCCTGTGCCACTGGGGGGGGGGGCGTGAAAAGAAAGTTAAAGGATCGTCAAAATAATTAGAAGTGGCTCTGAAATACACAGACAACATAACAGGCTTGGTACACCAAATAGATTAACTGAGAGAATGTATTGCATATATAAAAGATCAGAATAGTGTAAATACAAGGAAAATATTATATTATTTATCTAAACGTTTAAGTGAAAATTTTCCAAATTTAATCTAAGATGTATGTATTACTGGTGTTCAATTTACATTCTAAGTTTTCTTTTTTCCCTTTTCTTCTTTTTGTGGCAGTTATTACTTATAAAATGTTAGAGGTTGTTCCACAAATATGAATAACCGAGTGGTTAAAAAATGATATAATGCATAATAATACAGAAATTACTGTATTACAAGAAACTAACGTTCATATAGAAAGACAATCTTTATTATGGAATAACTGGAATTATAATATAATTCATTCCTATGCTACACAACAGTATGGATCTGGCATACTAATAGGTTTACATTAGTCATCTTGGAGAGAAACGACATTTATCTTTGAGTATAAATGTAATATTGTGCATGTATTGATAAAATAAAAATAGTTAAATTTACATTTATTTAACGTGTATTTACCACAATGTGACCAAAACTCACACGAATGTTTATATTATGTTGAACAACAGTTGAATTAAATACAAAACAATGATTTGGTATATATAGCTGGAGATTTTAATGTAGCACAAAATAAAGAATTAGATCGTCTACTTTCGGGGGAACATATTTTATATAGTTGATAAATTAAAGGATTTGTAAAATCAGTTTGGTTTATTCGATGTTTTTCGATATCTTTATCCCCAAAAGGAGGACTATACTTGGACTGGACAAAGAGAAGGCATTATATTAGATGCTAGATTGGATAATTTATAAGTTAATTATAAATTACGGCTTACCAAGGCTACCAAAAAGTGTAAAAGAGTCTCTAGATGCTCCATTAACGCTTATAGAAATAACTATCGCTTGCCAGTCAATAGCAAAAGACAAGCTTCCTGAATTGATGGCATAAAGGTTGAGTGGTTAGTCAAATTTTGGCCTAAAATTGGCATTTCTCTACTAGAAGTTTTTGTTGAATCTTTAAATACAGGTGAATGTCCTAGAAGTAATAAAAAATATAATAAAGTTAATACCTAAAAAGGTAGATTTGACAGAATTATGCGTGATATAATAATTCTTGCAAATCAAAATAACGAACGTTAACTATTGTAAATTTAGATCTTGAAAAAGCCTTTGACTGTATAAATCATAACAATTCAAAAAAGATACTTAGAAAATTTGGTTTTGGCGGGAATATTATAAAGGCAGTTGACCCAATGTATCAAAATACCATATTTTATGTAGTTCATGGATCGGTTTCAACTTCTTCAGCTATTCCTTTTAAGAGAGGTGTAAGACAAGGAGATCCAATAAGTGGTTCTTTATTTACACTAGCAATATAATATTTTCTTTATAATTTAAGTTCCTTAAGATCAATATCAAGTTATAGTTATCATCAAAGATTTATTCTATCATCTTATGCTGACGATATAAATATTTATATTAGAGAGAAGTCAGAATTTAATCTTATTCAAAATACAATAAAGGAATTTGAAGAATATTCGTGATCATGGTTTAACGAAGAAATATCCCTTGGATTATGGTCTGACGCTTGAAAAACACGAACAGAAAATATATTAGGCTATACATGGTCGAATCAAGGAATATAAGTATTTGGAGTGTATTTAGGAAATTCTTTGGTATGGATTCAGAGAAACTGGGATGAACTGAAAGAGAAATGTAGTGAACTTATTACAGTCTGGAAACGTTTTCAACCTTTTTATCATTAAAAGGAAAAATATTAACTATTAATCAAATCATTAGTATTACGTGGCACAGATTTCAGGTATTAGAACCACCTAAGAATTTGATAACTAATTTTCGAAACATTTTTATAGAATTTGTTTGGAGGAAAGTTCATTGTGTTAATAGAAATACTTTATCGTTTGAAAGTGGATTAAATCTTACATCCTTGAATGATAAACTAACTATTTTCAGGATTCGTTACTTTGAACGTTTATTACATAAACCCATCCGAATTACAACTGAAGTTATTTTTAAACGAGCATATCAACGTTTTGATTTTCTTACAGTTCTTTTAATGGGTCGTATGGAGCCACGAGGAATGTTAGGAATGTTTTATAGCTCTACTTTAAAAAAGGTGGTGTAGGGTTAACATAAGAAGGAAAATTCAAAACTATTCTGTTCAAGCACTTCTTAAAGAGCCTCTTTTCTTAAATTCTTATTTATTAGATAATACAGGAAATCCATTTTGTTATTTTTCGTGGCTGATAATTAATGTGATATCAGTATCAGAAATTGTAGATAACGAAACTAATAATAATAACGAAAATAATTCTTTGAATGACTGTCATCCACAATTACCAAAACGCATATGGAATATAGTATTTAGAAGTCGGGCCGAAAAACGTGACGAAAAATATGACATTGAAAGCAATTACAACAAACAGGAAATAACACGATAGCAGCTGGAAATCACTGACAATAAATAAAAATATTTCGTATGAGTTTAAAGTAACATATTAATATATAATGCATTAGTTAGACCCAGCTTTTTTTTCTTGTATTTTAGCCCTTTGGGGATCTTTTGGAACTACAAACTAAGCTATCAGCGTGGGCTTCATATATAAACATTTGAATGAGGAAGAAATCAAATGGAAAGTTGTACTATAAGTCATTAGCTAGTCAGAAAGTTTCGTACAAAACTAGACTTTGAGATTGGTCTAATGGACCCTTATGGTAACTGAATAATTTTGTAGCACATGTTGAAATACAAATAAATTAATAAAAAGAAAATTATCTTAATAAAGTTAATACCTATTCTCTTCTTTTCTCTGTTTATCTTTCTATCTATGATCTAACCAGGTTAGATCATAGATAGAAAGATAAACAGAGAAAAGAAGAGAATAGGTATTAACTTTATTAAGATAATTTTCTTTTTATTAATTTATTTGTATTTCAACATGTGCTACAAAATTATTCAGTTACCATAAGGGTCCATTAGACCAATCTCAAAGTCTAGTTTTGTACGAAACTTTGTACCTGTTATAACTTCTAGTACTACTATCCTACTGAACTTTAAAGTTTGAAAGTAAAGTTCCTGTTACAAATAACAAGTAGTCCATTAATTAAAACAACTAATGGACCATGAATACATAATCTAGCTCATTATTTATGTCTTCTAAGAAATGTTTAACGTGTATATCACGAAACAATATCCGTATAGCCCATAATTAAACTTTCCAATTTTGCACCCGAATCTTTTTAATTATCTTAATTGATGCCTTTAGTAATAAATTTCTGTAACAGTAAAATTACTGACGTGCACAAAGATATAGTAGGAACAGATGAATCAATGTAATATATTTATATATATGTGTGTATGGGAAAAAGTAATAATCTCTATTACTTAGTTCTAGCACTGCACGTGTACAAACATCCGCTGTTATCGCAGTGTCTACGATATATGAAGTAATAAAAGTTATCTGACTGAAATTTAATCAAGTGATTGTATTCTTATGAACATCTTGTTTTCAGAATTAGATTCAATTAGAACGAGGAAAGAAACCGGTAGTGTGTTTTTTTTTCAGCTGTCATAATGTAAATTTCTGTATATTATGATTGATTTCCTCAATCATTCAGTTAATTCCTGTTTGTTATAGGTACAGTGAATGTCTTATATCTCACTCCTGTGTGATGTCAGGACTTTTCATGTCTCCTATAGATATTTCCAATTTGTTGACTAATTTTTACAGATTTAGCATTTATATTATGTTCTACATAACTGTTTTATGTTATACGTTTGCTTTTTTCATAAGAAAAAAGACAATTTTAAAATAATTTTTGTTTTAGAGTCAAGGTTGTAAAGATTTAACTGTTTTTGTTATGTTGGTTTAGAATCCAACTAAGAAAGGTTTACCATGCATTATGTTGTGCACATGTTTCCTTATATCTTAATATTGATACCTGAAATTCTAAGAAACATAATGTCTGCAGGAATAGTATTTCTTTATTTGTACTTGAAAACTACAATAAAGATAGTTTGTTTATGAATTTCGCACAACGCTATTCGAGGACCATCTGTGCTAACCATCCTTAATTTTAAAGTGCTAGACTACAAGGAAGTTAGCTAGTCAACTCTTGGGCTACAGTTTTACCAATGAAAAGCGGAATTAACCGTTATATTATAACGCCCCAATGGCTGAAAGGGCGAGAATGGTATGTGACGAGATTCGAAAGCCCTAACAAAGATATTAAAGTAGTTAGTTTATTAAAAACGGTGTTATAGTTATATTACGACAGCGGAAGTCTCGCGACGCTGGGAGCATGCGCGCTGGAGTTTCTAGAAGGATCGTGACTTAGCGGGCAACCTCACGATCGTCCCAGCGTTTGCTAGACGCTCTCTTTTTTTAGTATATAAGCCGGAGATAAATATAGAGACAGATAATTGAGTCAATCGAGCGGTAGTGACCGTAAGTAAAGTGCGTGGATCGTCGTGAATTATAGCGTGTGTTTAAGTTAAAGTGACTGTGGAAATTAAGTGTATTACAAAGTTTGTAACGAGAAAGAATAAACTAGTTTTAATTAAAAAAGGACTTGTATCACTGAAGTTTCTCGGAAAGAATTTATACCGGAAATTAACAAACGACCAGAGACGTAACAGTTAGGTACAAAGAACTATTAATGCCATTTTGGAATGGGATCCTAGGTTCTTGTCTTTCTGTCTTAAGCCAGTAACAGCTACTAGCCACTGATGAATCAATCACTAATTAAAGTGGAACGATCGATAAGAGAAATCTATAGCCAGTGGTTGCCAACATTTAAAACATAACAAAATGTTACCCGATTTCAGTGAAAATGATTCACTTATGTAAAAGTACATATGACGTTTTGTGAAAAATCTGTATGCGATGAAGAAAATTTGATATAATTTTCGGATTCAGCGTACAGGAATTACTGTATAACATGTAAACATCTCAAGGCAGTAAAACTATCGCAGACCTGTGTTATTAATACTCTTGTAACTAAGAAAGCTTAATTTATCTTTAGGACTGTTCCACTGAACACAAACATAGCAAACATGATAATAAAAATTGTTCATTGTTTTAAACAAAATAACAATTTGATCTAAGTAAGAATTTTTTTCCTTCCCGAATTGTAAAAAATCCTTACGTAATAGAAAAAAACCTGTGTAGCTGATTTATGGAAAATCGGTTTTTAAAACCAGAACAACTTTTATGAAGTGTAATTGATTAGTGAGTAACTAAAATGTCAATATTTCAAAACAGAAAAGAAACTGTGGTTATTCGTGGTTATTATCAACTGTAGACTGTTACAAGTCATTAATATTTTAAGGAAAGCTAACATTTCGATTTCAAAAACTAAATCAGAAATCATTGTTTTCGTAATTATCGGAATTACATTATTGCTAAAAACGTTCGTTTTTCAAAACTTTTTTAAAACACTTGCTATTAAAATAAGCCATGGGATATTTTTTACACAAGTATCATAACTCTAGTGCAGTCGCTCTCATTTGTTAAAATATTTTGCTTTTGGTAAACGTATACTAATACTTTAGTAAAGAAAATTACAGTTTCTATTTGTTTCAACTTAGGAATATTATATACGATCATGGAATGATAGATTCCATACCCATGAAATCTGTTATATAGGTAGCCTTGGTAGAAGCTTACATGGATAGGTTACGTTTCATTCGCACAAAACTACTTAGGCCTATAACACGATTGCTGGAAGCTGCTATGTTAACGCCCAATTTTTATACCACCCAAGCCAAGAAATGGCCATTGAAAGTTGATGCATCAATTATAGATTGGTATTAGGATATTTTAACGACACCAGCAATTATGAAATAATCATGGGGTGTAGTGTTTCTTTTGAAGAACAAATTGAAGTAAATTCCTATTCAGAAGCATATAATTTTATATACCTACCTGTCACTGGTCATTAGGATAGCATAACGCTATGGTAATGAAAGGAGTATATTAAACAGGTATTCTAACCACAGATATAAATAACACTAGATTAGCCAAACACATTGAGGGACATATGCGCATGCGGCCGCCATTGCTATGTGTTGAAATACGAACTAGCAGACAATGTAAAATGGCTGAGAATGACAGTTGGTCGTTTAAGTAACGACCCGAAAGAACGAAGGGAACACAGAGCTATGCCATTAACAGTTACACATACCGTAACCAAGAGTCGAAGGCGGAGGGTGTTACACTCCACAAGTAAATGAAACTTATTTTTTCTATAATATATTAAGTTACAGTGGGCGACGTCGCCATGGACAGTGTGGCGACTTCGAACTGGCGTGGATGTTTACATCTAGTTTCATAGTATATATATGCGAGTCTTTTTGGAAGGCATTTCACCTACACAAGTTGACACGACAGTTTGACAGCTTTTGTTTTGAAATGCTGACAATATTAAGTGCTCATGCAAGTTGAAATAATCATCCGCGACATTCTAACGTCGCCTGCTGGCCAATCAGGCTATACAGAGACGCCGCCAAAACATACACTGTCTACAGATACAAGTTCTGTGTACATTCACATTTGATGTTATCACTGAGTATCAAGGTACAAATTTATTAAATACAACATTTCTAGAAACCTGGTTTCGATACCCGTGGTGGACAGAACACAGATAGCCCTTTATGTAGCTTTGTGCTTAATAACAACAACAAACAACAATAATGTGAAAATAATATATAATTTATTCGTAAATAAGTAGAATGGTTTTATTACAATAACTGTTAAGGAAAATAATATTTTTTAATATTCTTGTGGTGAAAACAGTCGAGAACGAATGCAAATTGTTTTTACGTAGGGTACGCAAAATTGTACGAATACGCTTGTACTTGTTACTTTGTATCTACGAAATATAAACCTTTCTTACTTGTTTGTTTGTTGTTAAGTGCAAAGCCACACAATGGGCACTCTGCTCTGTGCCCACTACGGGTATTCAAACCCTGTTTTTTACCGTTATAAGCTTTCAGACTTACCGCTGAGGGGGGAGGGGGCGTTACTACTTAAGGCACGGAAAATTGTACGCTGACACTTATATTTGTTACTTTGTGTCTACGAAATATAGAATGTTTTTATTTATTACATTATATTTTATTTTATTAGTATAGCTAACTAGGAGGATTCGTAAAATTAAACGTTAAAATTTGACCTTTCATTAATATAGCTAACGTAAAGGATTTATAAAAGTAATGTTAAAATATTATATTATATTAGCATAGCTAACATAGAGGATTTATAAAAGTGGGCGTTAAAGTATGATCTTTCATTTACTATAACTAACACAGAGGATTTATAAAAGGGAGTATTGAAATATGATATTTCACTAGTGTAATTAACACGAAGGATTTTAGGTACTTGATCAACCGAATATTGCCAAACTTATAATAGCTTAGCATGGAGATTTTAAGTAACCATTATGAATACCTTACGTTTATTAAGTTAAAACGAACTTTTTTATTGTATTGATTATTAAACTGTGGTGTTTCGGTAGTATGTTACGAACGTTGATTTATTAAAGTTATCACCAGAATGTAACCCATGATCAGAATAACAAGTAAAGTGGTCTTATCACAGTTATCGTCAATATAAGATTTGTCGTTTGGAGATCTAGCGCGATGGTTCTATTAAATGATGCCAGTTAGGTAACTGGCTCACGTATCCAGAAGACATTTATCAGAAGTGTTGAGATCTAAGAAATGTCACATCCAATTCCAAAAGAAATAAGCTCTGGAAAAATATAAAAAAAATCAGACATAAAAAAGGAAACGAAGATCGTGTCTTAAAATCATTCAGAAAAACCAACCAGCGATATTTTGAAATATCTTACTTTTAAGGTCAAACGGTCAATGATTATTTTAATTAGAAATTTAAAAAGTGGGTTTAACTCCACGTGACAATCTTAGCAGGTTTTCGTTCTTATGAAGGAAAACCCAAAAATCCGTTGCCATATATTTACTACAGTAATTGGTCCAGAAAAGATTTAATAACACCTATGAACTTTATTTGTGTAGATGAAGTTAGGCCGAAAAGTTATTTTAACAACACATGTTGTACCTGATATATTGTTACTCATTAGGTTGGTAGATAAAATACTTATCGTGTTACAGCGGATATAAGAGTGATTGTAATATAAGACTGGTGGTGATGGGTGGATAGTGTCACTTTTACTTCTTGAGTTCAGTAATTCTGTCTTACTAAGTGACAAAAGACGCCACTCTTTTCACGCATGTTTCTTGATGTTTGGGATTCATTCATCAAAACGACAGAAGCTAAATGTGCTGATATGGAAACTAGTGACATGACACCGTGTATCAGCCTTTTATCACATTGTATATTATATTAGAAATTTGATGTTTTTCTTTTTACACGTTGGGAGCACTCTAATAAAATTGATGTCATGCGCTGCATTAACGTCTCTAAGAATATATTTATGTCCATGCAGTTAATTTGCGAGGATATTAACTCCATGGCGTAATCATGTCATGTTTCGTTTTCAGAAATGAAAAAAGTGGTATAATTTAATCACACAAAAAGTATGTTAAAATAATCCATCAAAATAGACTTCGTTCATTCCGGTGTATGTTGAAAGTTTTTTTGTTTTTTTTTTACATTTCATTTAAAAATGTTCGCATATATCTGCTCAAAGAGACATTAGGCTGGGCACAGCATAATGCCGAAGTGTGAATTTAAGAGTCCATTGGTTAGCACCCACCTTTCCACAAAAACGCACTCTGCACTTTGGGGACTTGGGTGCGTTATAAGAGTGAAGGCTAAATCCCACTAGTCGATTAGAGTAGCCCAAGAGTTGGCGATAGGTGTTGTTCGACTGCTAACGAAATCATAACGCGAGTAAGTTCAGTGTCTGAGTTGATATAAGAAAAATAGATCCCAATTTATATGAACGATAGATGAATCCATACTCACTATTTTTCACATTCTGTTTCCTGGTGTGTTCGTTAATGATAATGTTATGCTAGTTTATTGCTAATACAGTAATGGCGACAAAGAACAGGGGTGCGGCTAGTATTTTTAAGTATAGATATATATATTTAAGCGGGGGGGACTGGGATCCCCCTAAGCTCCTGAGTTTTATGCTTTAATGAACTTGAACTTTATATATCAAGAGAAAGTTTAGTGACCATTAGTTTATAATTTATCTTTTAACACGTCTATTTTTAAAAGTTTTGGAACACTGACTTACATGCGTCTGAAGATCCTATCTAAAGTTTGTTCCTGTTTACTGGGCTTTTTTTGTGGTCTTAATCTAGTGCACATGTATAATAAGAACTGGTAATAGCAATAATAAAATGGTGGTTATTATTGAATAATAAAGATGCCTCTAGTGGAGTTGATATACGTGGAATTTGATGTATTTACACTTTACGGTGGTGGAGATCCACGTAGTTTTATATATACTTAGTGTGGCAGGAGGGTAAAATAATGTGTTTTCAGTTGATGTATTTACACTGTACGGTGGTAGAGATCCACGTAGTTTTATATATACTTAGTGTGGCAGGAGGGTAAAATAATGTGTTTTCAGTTTACTAACGTTTGTAATGATCCTACTTTCCTGTGCATATGGCTACCTATAAACTAGATACGTTTTGATACTGCATGTTGTTTAGAATATCCTCATTTGGTTGTTGTATTGATCGTATTTCAGTTCTCATGTTTACTGCTTGTAATGACGAAGCTTGTACATGTGTATTATTGTGTACAGATTGTCGTAGTGATGCCACGTCACTGTAGATATACGTACACTAATGACAATAGTAACCATAGTTTACACTGTTACTATGATGACCTTACTTTAGCGAGCACCGAGGTCTATAGTCATTTTGTCTAATGTGTATTCATGTATTTTTGGTTTGTTTATTCTGTATATATGTATAGTATTTATTTTAATCATTCGGTTAATGCGTACGAGGTTAGTATATATATATCGATGCATAGCCATGCTTGTTTTAGTACATACATACACATATACTTGTTTTAATTACCCTTAAGCGAATCTTCAGTGCTTGAATAGTTATTTTTAGTGTATATGTATATATACTCATTCCTTAAGTTGTTCTTTTTTTGTGGTTCGTGTTCATGGTATACAAATATTTGCATCATTAATTCTGATTTAGGTACACTTACTGAAACTAAATGTTCTTCCGCAGGGTTCCCGAAAGTGTTCTGTTTCACGAGTAAATAAAAACAAAATTAAGAGTAACAAATATTTTTAATTCTTGCTTTTGGAGTTCATTTATTATGCTGTGTTGTAGCCTACAGAGTGCATAATTCTTCTCGTAGTTCATGCCATGCGCATGTTTTACTGATATCACAACAGTACAAATTAAGCACCTCTTATGTGACGTCATTTTAGTGTCTACTGACTAACTGACAGACAACACACTACTGTATACTGATGCGAGTGGTTAAAACAGGTGACCCCCTCAGACAGCGATATTCATCCTTTCGGTGAAATAAATCCTTACTGTTAACCTAAAGCTCTTCAAAGCGAATTTGATTCTTAGAGTTATAATGAAGTAATGTTTTATTAACGTATTAAGAATTTTTATCGGTTTCATGTTTGGAAATATTGCTAATTGAAACACGTGATGAACCCCAACGTTAATACTGTTTTGTTGTAAAGTCTGGAAACTTATAATTACGTTTCATGATTCAGTTGATAAAGGCCGGTTGATAAAATATATTACCTCAGGCAATATTAGGCTTGTAGTTGACATTACCAAAACCACAGAAGACAATTATTACCAAAATTACCCTTTGTGTGGGACTGGAAAGAGGGTTCATCAAAAAACTATGTGTGTAATTATAATGGACTGGAACAGGTTCATCAAACATTATGTGTGTAGTTATAATG
>NW_013667960.1:20089-22971 GCF_000517525.1 Limulus polyphemus | reverse complement strand
AGGGAAGGCAGCTAATCATCACCACCCACCGCCAACTCTTAGACTACTCTTTTACCAAAGAATAGTGGGATTGACTGTGCCATAATAACTCCCCCCCACAACTGAAAGGACGAGTATGTTTGGTGGGACAGGGATTCGAACGCGCGACCCTCAGATTACGAGTCAAGCTCCTCAACCATCTGGCCATGCCGGGCCTAATTATAATGGATGGGGACAGGTTCCTCAAGTACTATGTGTTTGTAATTATAATGGACTGGGACATATTCATCGAGTATTGTGTGCGTAATTATATTTGACTGGGACAAGTTCATCAAGTACTATGTGTGTGTAATTGTATTGGACTGGGACAGGTTCATCATGTACTACGTGTGTGTAATTATAATGGACTGGTACAGGTTAATCAAATACTATGTGTGTAATTATATTGGACTGGGACAAGTTCATCAAGTACTATGTGTGGGTAATTATATTGGACTGGTACAGGTTCATCATGTACTACGTGTGTGTAATTATATTGGACTGGTACAGGTTCATCATGTACTACGTGTGTGTAATTATAATGGATGGGGACAGGCTCATCAAATACTATGTGTGTAATTATAATTTTGGACTGGGACAAGTTCATCAAGTACTATGTGTGGGTAATTATAATGGACTGGGGACAGGCTCATCAAATACTATGTGTGTAATTATATTGGACTGGGACAAGTTCATCAAGTACTAGTGTGTGTAATTATAATGGACTGGGACAGGCTCATCAAATACTATGTGTGTAATTATATTGGACTGGGACAAGTTCATCAAGTACTATGTGTGTGTAATTGTATTGGACTGGGACAGGTTCATCATGTACTACGTGTGTGTAATTATAATGGACTGGGACAGGCTCATCTAGTACTATGTGTATCATTATAGTGGACTGGGACAGGTTGGTTCATCAAGTACTATGTATGTGTAATTATGTTGGACTGGGACAGGCTCATCTAGTACTATGTGTGTCATTATAGTGGACTGAGACAGGTTGGTTCATCAAGTACTGTGTATGTGTAATTATAATGGACTGGGACAGGCTGGTTCATCAAGTACTACGTGTGTGTAATTATAATGGACTGGGACAGGCTGGTTCATCAAGTACTTTGTGTGTAATTATAATGGACTGGGACAGGCTGGTTCATCAAGTACTATGTATGTGTAATTATAATGGACTGGGATAGATTCATCGAGTACTTTGTGCGTAGTTATAATTGATTTGAACAGGTTCATCAAGTACTATGTGTGTAATTATAATTGAATTGGACAGGTTTATCAAGTACTATGTGGGTTATTATAATAGACTGGGACAGGTTTATCAAGTACTTTATGCAAGGTAAAGTCTTATAATATACAACAATGAAGCACTTATAAAATACAAAGAAACTATTTGAAATTTTTAACAGGACCATTTGTATTCAAATTTCTTGCGAAATTCAGTTTGTACTGAAAATTACTTATTTCGTCATAAATGGATGCTGAGAAAAAAAAAAGAATCTTTGCGGTAAATAAAATGTAATATAATGTTTAGTTTAGAGCATTAAAAATGACTCTGTGGATCAGTTCAGTGGTTCATCAAAATTACTCGTATTTTTTTTGCTGTAAACAGTCGAAATGGTATGTGAGAGAAAATTAAGCTTTATTGCCAGGAAATGACTCAAATACTTATTAATGACCGTTAATCGGATCGAATTCTAGACTTCATTATGTTATAAAAATAGATGAAAAATGGATAACAGATATACAGTTTTCTTGTCAGTTCGAATATAGTGAATAGACTGATATGATGCTTTGAATTAATTTAGTATATACACTGTTGCAGCGTTTTGTGTTGACTTAACGTACACATCGTTATACTTTTTAATTTGATTTAGTATGTACAGCACTATTTATTTGAATATATATTGAGTTGAATAAAGTTTCAACCAGATGCTGAGACATAATTTGGTAATTATAGAATTCATGAACCACGAACAAGAATTCATGAACCACGAAAAAATGGCTAGAAATTTAACAAATGATTAAACTTTATTTATTGTATTTATATTTGTTTAATTATATTTATTAATTAGTTAAGAAAAACTACAAATAACTATGTAGCGTTTTGATAGCCATTAGTAACGGGCAATAATTTTACGTTTTTTTTTCTTTATGTTTTATTGCAAAAATATTAACAAAAGGTTATTGATATTAAGTTGAATTTTAAAAGTTTGTAAGGTTGACGTTATGTTTCTAAAAGTAATTAATAATAACGACAGCTACCACTTTCTAGTTGTTTTGGAGCAATATTTTGAAAAATACGAATACTTTAGTGTTAAATCAGTTTATCAGTAATTTCTTCTGATAATAGGCTTCTTTTACAATAACTACTCAATCATTGTTCTGTTGTATATACGTAGAGATTATGCAAATAGTTTTTATATGTATTTAATTTCTATTTATTCCAGACATTAGAAAAATAGCCATCACGGATCAAGTTTAAATAACAGAGAATATCCACAAATATGCTATTATTCTTGGAACAAAAGGTGGAGAAAAAAAGGAAATTATAGCAACATCTTAACATCCCAGAATATTTAATACATAAGATTGGCAACGAATCTCAGCTCAAAAAGGAAGAGTCGGGTTTAGTATACTGTATCCTCTTAAACAAAGGTAAGACAAGAACTTGCACAGATCCTTAGAACAAGGATAAATCAAGGTTAACTAAATAAGAAAAGCAAGAACTTTCTAGAACAAGGATAAATCAAGGTTAACTAAATAAGAAAAGCAAGAACTTTCTAGAACAAGGATAAATCAAGGTTAACTAATTAAGAAAAGCAAGAACTTTCTAGAACAAGGATAAATCAAGG
>NW_013667960.1:14581-19263 GCF_000517525.1 Limulus polyphemus | reverse complement strand
AGGGACGGCTAGCGCAGATAGCCCTCGTGTAGCTTTGCGCGAAATTCAAAAACAAACAAATCAACGTCCAATGTATGTGATTGATGATCGAGTGAAGTTGTATCTTTACTAGAACATTTGTCATACTTCGCCTTTACACATTTCCTGGAAGACAGTTGGACCTCTGACGAAAAAGTTGTTTGTGTGTCGTAAAAAGTTATATTTTTGAACAACTGATCCTCAATACTCATCCATAACTAATTGGTTCAAGCCAACAAAATAATGTTGCAGAAAGTGATTTTTGTTTCATTCCTTAAGCTAGTATTATTGAAAAAAGAATGCAATAATGAAATTAGGAGGAACATTTTTAAGTGAACAGAACATTAAATTTTAGCATGATGTGTACGCTTTTATAAGCTGGCGAAGAATGATTACAATTATAATTGTCATAAGACATTAGTATTAGGCCTATTATTATACACTGTTTTGATTCTTTAAAACTACTAAGGGACTAGATAAAGAATGTAGTGCTTAAAAAGTTAATAGGCCTAATATTAGTGTCTTATGACTAGTATAATTATATATATTCGTAATAATTATTTGCACTTTAAGCTATTCGATACTACACATAATATCTTTTTCCAATTATGTGTGAATTTCTAAATCATATTTAATCGTAGTGAGTGAATTTTTGAAATGTGGGTAATTTGTTTCTTTATGTAAGTAATCAGATGAAAGTGCTAATTATACATAAATATATAAAAATACACACTTTTTAAAAATATTTCATTGCGCACACACCATATTAATGTGCTATTTTTTAAATTTCTCACTAGTATTCTGTACAAGAAAATCAAAAAGAGGCAGAAAATAATGTAATTGTGGATAACTTGTTTAATTCAACAACAACAACAAAAAAAAAAGAAGATCTTGCTTTGTTTTCGTGATAATCCGCATACAATCCGAATGAATCATTTGCTTTATATTCCTCCCATATCCAGTTCCAGTGTTTCTTGATTCTGGGAAGATTAATCATAACACATGTTGTAGTTGATGATCCTGTTTCTTCATTGATAGAAGGCAGAAGAAACGAAGATAAATACTACACACACATTTTGTTTTTCTGCTCTTGGAACTAATGACTTGGTCTACTTGTTATGTCTCGATGATAACAGGTATAGACACAGCAGTCAATCTAATACAAAACAAATTCCACTTCATGTTCCTGAATCTTTATTGAATATTAACTCTAAATTGATAACTCACTCTAAAAAATGATAAAAGATGGATACTGGATATACAAAAGTGATTTGCTATCGTGAAAGCAACACAAAAAATTTGTGTAATGTTAATAACAATTAACGTTTAAGAAAATGCGGACAGTTTTAAGGAATTTCTGTTTCAAAGTAATAATAACAATATTAAAAATAGTGATTGAAATTACACAGTAAGATATTTTATTCTGTATGGGTCGATAGATGGCAGCACAATTGCTATGATGGATTCACCCATTATATATATTACTTGCATACTAGATTTCTTTTACATTTTTGATGACTTTTGATTAATATACCGAGTTACTTTCATATAGCTAACAAGTCTGAGTTAGTGGCACATGTGTTATTACTGGCTGTATTTTTCCTAAGAGTACCTAGGCTGTAAAGAACCTGAGGTGCTGGCTCGAAACTGTTATTTGAGCGGTGTGTTGAAACATTTCTTTCCTTACTACTGTTAATGGAGAAACATAAATCCTGAGTAGTCTCGCAGTGTTGTGAAAGAATAGATCTGATTTTGATAAAGATATATGTTATTAGTTTTCACTTCAACTTAAGGTCAGTGTGCTGGGTTGGGAATATGAGGGTCCATGGTTAACGTTCTTACCTTAAAATCGCGCTCCGCACTTTGGCATCGTAGGTGTGCTACATGCTTTACGTGAATATTTCAAACGAACAAACATTTCAGTTCACGCTGCTTCTTATTTTCGTCATCTCCATTTATTCTGACGGTCAGCTAGAGCCGTTTTGGTCTTTAAGGGATTTCAAAGAAAATAACCTAACATAACATAAGATTAAATAATCTCATTGCAGCTTCCAATCCCCCAAACGAAGTATTTAAATATTGATTACAAACTGTTTACTCTTAGATATAGCTTCAAACGAACAATATTAAAATGATTAAATCAAATTATCTTACTTTTGGAAAGAAAACATTAACTTCAATGATTTTCTTGAATCACATAATATATATAAAAACGTTAAGTAACTGCTTTTATATTAAAAAACAGTGATACAAAAAAAGAAAATTCATACTGGAAAATTTAGAAAATAGTATAATATTGCAAAATTTCTAGAATCCTGGTTTGTTTGTAATTAAGCACAAGGCTACAAAATGGGCTATCAGTGCTCTGCCAACCACGGGTATCGAAACCCAGTTTCTAGCGCTGTAAGTCCGAAAACATACCGCTGTGACATTGGGGGGGGCTTCTAGAATCCTATCAGCTAAACATTATTAATAATATCCAGTGTTAAAATAAATACGTAAATAATAT
This sequence comes from Limulus polyphemus, assembly GCF_000517525.1. Classification (NCBI taxonomy): domain Eukaryota; kingdom Metazoa; phylum Arthropoda; class Merostomata; order Xiphosura; family Limulidae; genus Limulus; species Limulus polyphemus. The sequence goes on along the minus strand of NW_013667960.1, from coordinate 16,736 downwards.
ATTGTTAAATAATATTTCACCTAACTGACGGGTTGTGTCATAAATAAGATTATTGAAAAATTACACTTTATCAAGTTAATTTGGTTTACACTGTAACGGTTGTTGTTATCAAGTTAATTTGGTTTACACCGTAACGGTTGTTGTTATCAAGTTAATTTGGTTTACACCGCAACGGTTGTTGTCAAGATATTTGCTAGTTATTTCTCCACAGAGAGACACATTTTTTTTCTGTTGTTTCTCCTCCTTTCTTTTTTTCTTCTTCTAAACACTTTCCAATCGACCGCCATTCCTTCATTTCTCGACGGATTCATTTGAAACTTGGTAAGGTTGTACCTTGGTCCAATATGCCCAGACGTTTTTTTTTTCTTTTTTATATTTTTGTGCTCTTGTGCCGTCATATTTATAGAAATAAAGATGCAAATAAGGACAAATATATATGTTTTCATGCGCCCAACACATTGACACACACACAGAAGTTGGATTTGCCCAATTTGAGTCTTTTAAGGGGTTCAGAGCTTAGAAGAAAGCATACTGTTAGGGTTTTTGGTGAATTACTTGGCCATATTTTGACCAATTTACATGGAATTTGGAACAAATATGCTTTTCTACAGGTCTCATACATATAAATACAATATTGTGCGATATGTCCATTTTTGGCCATTTTAGGTAGGGCGTTAGAAATTTAAATCAACCTATAATTTTCGGGTTTAATGAATTACCTAGTCATGTTTCGACCAATTTTCATGGAGTTTGGTACAAAGTTGCTTTTCTACAGGCAACACACACACACACACACTGACAAATAATTTTAGTATTTATAGGGATTCAAGATGGCACAAAATGCATAATTCTTGGGTTTTTGGACGATTACTTCGTGTATTTCGACCAATATCCATGGGATTTGGTACAAAGATAGATCTTCACCTACCCCATACGTATAAAAATGTGGGATATGCTCATTTCTAGTCATTCTAGAGGTGGGGTCAAAACGTTAAATAAACCCACAACTTTAGGGGTTTTGGCCAGTTACTTACCCTTGTTTCGACCAAATTACACGGAATTTGGTACAAAGATATTTTTCTACAAGTAGTGAAATAGACAATTTTCGATTTTTCTTTGTTTTCCCCGATTTTTTCTGGTGTCAAAATAGGTCATGTTGGGATTACATGGCGGAAACATGTTGCATTCGCCCACAAATGTTAGCCTCTTTAATATAAATAAGTGTGTTAACCACTACTATCTCTGTCGTATCCCAGTCGGTCTGCATATCCCTGGTAAGAAGCGAAAGTTCTCTTCGGCATTGGATGTAGCAGCTGTAGTGTGGTTAACGTATTATTATACACTCTTCTTTACTTTCGCTCAGAAGTTCTTATCAATACTTAGCACTGTCTAGAAGTGTAAATAAAGAAAGCAGTAACCACTGTCTGGAAACCTAAAAGTTAAACTATATATTAGTGGCTGGAAACCTAAAAGTTAGTATAAGTATTACTGCCTGAAAACCTAAAAGTTAACGTAAGTATTACTGGCTGGAAACCTAAAGTTAGCATGATTACCAATGTCTGGGAACCTAAAGTTAGCATGATTACCAATGTCTGGACACCTAAAAGTTTACATAATTACAGATGTCCGGAAGCCTAAAAGATGGTATTATTATTAATGTCTAGGAAACTAAAAGTTAGCATGATTACCAATGCCTGGAAACCTAAAAGGTAACATAATTGTCAATATCTATAAACCTAAATACCTATGCTGCTTCAGAATTTTCACGAAAAGTGACGCAAAAGGTTGTCTGCGGATAGCCGTCCCTGATTTTAAACTGATAACTAGTCAACAGTATCCACCACTAACCCTTGGGCTACTCTTGTCTCACCAAATAGTGGGATTGTGACCATTACTCTTATAGCGCACCACAAAGTCCAACACGCAAACCACAAATCCACACCCTGACCCCCCAAAATATTGACTTTAATCACAACTGTATAGAAAACTAAACACTGAGTACTGCACTGTACTGCTGATACGTCGACGACTGCTTCATCGTTACCAAGGACACTGATGAATTAATGAAACTCCGACAAAATCTACAGGACAACTCTGTGCTTAAATTCACCCACGAAATAGCCACTGAAAAAACCATCAATTTTCTGGATGTACA
>NW_013667960.1:10816-13581 GCF_000517525.1 Limulus polyphemus | reverse complement strand
CTAACAACGTTAAGACATCTTATCGACTTCTTGAGAAGAATTCTAAGAAGAAAGTAAACCTACAGACATCGGTCTTGTTTAACAAAATATCTATATGTATAAATCACATTCAAGTTCAACTGACCAATCCATTAAGGTTTTGTCGGACTTTTCTGAAACTAATTTACCAATTTTCTTGATCATAATTGATTTTTTGCTATGATGAACACACTTTATAACAATCAATTCAGAGCAACTTTCTATTAAAATATTAATTTCCGCATTCCTTTTTTTTTCTTGCGAATACACGAAGTTTGTATAAGTAGTTTTCTAAACACAATCTGTGGTTCACTTATGTATAGAATCAAGTTTTCTACTGTTTTTGCAGGTTGTGTATATTCCACTTCATTCCAACACTTTGTCAGATAGCAAATTCTGTTTTTCTTATGGTTATGGTTGTGTTTATTGTTCATTTATTATTTCCTTCTATCGTTTAGTTTATCTATGAATTTTTAGTTGCATAAAAACGCTAACACACCTTCTACATAATCATTTGTAAAATATAGTAAATATATATTTGTGTGAGTGATGAAACTGACACAAGCTTCTCTAGCGATGACGTACAGATACTATTAATGTAGCAGAATAGTATGTAAATTAATGATCACGTGAGGTTGTACTATCGTGACCTACTCTATGAATGAATAAATACTCTGACAGAAGCTTTATTAAGAGAGAGAGAGAGAGAGAGTGAGTGATGGGGTCACAAACGTTTCTATTGAACTTGGTGACCTCTATGGCCAAGTTTATCAATTCATTTTAGATTCCTGGCAGCGTAGATGGAATTCCGTGCAACATTCCAATATCTACAAGAAAATTGTTCCTGTTGTTTTTTCTCACATCAAGTATGAATGTACGAACAGACATCAAGAAGTTATTATTACACGCCTCCGGTTTAATTACACAGGTCTAAACGGACATCTGTATCAAATAAAAGTACACCCAAATGGTGAATGCAGCCATTGTTCAAATTTTGAAGACCCAGAACACGCTTTCATGGAATGTACATATTACTAAAGAGATCGAGAAGCCATAAAACAACAGATGGGTAACATAAACGTCCCTTTTACCTACCTCTCTCTATTAACTACGAATTGTCTCTATCCCGAAATATATAACTTCGTTATAACAAATAACATAAAAATTTAATGTCCTTTTCTTTTTACTAATAGGGCTACTTCTTTTATCCTTGTCTCCAACGGCTGGAGTCGCCCCCAGTCGAGAAGAACTAACTGTGTATGTAAATTTTTTCCATATGTATTCTTCCAGTAACATGACATTGTAGGATTTTTAGTGTAACACAATTAACTACAACAAAAAACAAAAAATAATTGTGTATATGTAACTACTAGCTTCTCCTTCATGCGAAATGGCAGTGATGAAGGTATCTAGTTCAACTAAATCAGATCAGGGAATTTTGGGGCATATCATCTACTGATGGCGCCCCCATAACTCGCAAATAAAAAAAGAGAGAGAGCTGTTTGTCAGTCGATATTGAAATTGTAATTGCTGTATTTATGTATTTTTTATTTTTTTCTTCTTCTTCGAATTAGGTTTTTTATTTTACTGGATCTTTTTCCTGGTTCCGTTTGCGTTATTATTGATTTATTGATACTTATGATAAATTGTTTATTAATATTGGTGTGAAGTCCTGGCCAGGCATTAGTTTATTGACTGTGTTGAATTGATTTGTAAGTGTTGTTATTGTGATTTTGTTGTTGAACCCTGACGTGTTCATTTGAGTCTGTTACAACTTGGTGTCAGTGAGGAACATGATAGGATTATACTCCTGGCAATGCTTCCAAAACTTCATCACAATATTGGAGACGGGTTTTGTCCAAATAACATGGATAAAAGTTTTAAGAGACTTGAATGCTCGTCTGATGAGGAACTATATTCCAGGCTACAGTGGTATATCATTCAATGTTTCAGCATCTAAATCAGTTGGTAGTACTCAGTACTTGGGCGGGTTGGTAAGATCTCCTGTTGATGTCGTGAATAATATAGACTGAGGAAACAGAAAAAGAAGGACCAGGGGTCATACTGGTCAAGTGAAAGAGAGAGAGGAAATGTGGAAGTGGAGTGAGCGTAAAATGTGGGAAGGACAGAGTCTACTTAAATCAAACTGAATTGGACATTATTTTTTCGTAGTTAATCATAAAGCTATACAATGGACGATCTGTGCTCTTTCCACCACGGGTATCGAAAACCGGTTTCTAGCGTTGTAAGTCCGCAGACATACCACTGTGGGGTTTGGGCATTATTATTTGAAGAATCTTGAAGAGATTGCCAGAGGGAGGAGAGCCTGCGTCAAGGATAATACCAAACTTTCCAAGGGTAAAATAATATTGATGTAACATTTAGATAATCTTATTTTCTGTAAAAGCTGTTAAATGTCTGTCAATAATGTTACAAACGTTTTAGTGACACATCAGATAAAATCAGGTTGCTACCGAGGAAGACACTAGACTGTGTCGAAATGTTTGGTAGTATATTTTCAATCATTTGGTTTTAATGGAATTGTTTTAACTTTTTTTTTGTTTGTCACCAAGTAAGGGTTTTATCACGTTATTTGCATTGAGTACCTGCTGTTAAAAATGAAAATAATGATAGTAAAAACGTGAGGCAAATAATTAATAATAATAAGTCATGAAGAAAAAGTGTTTGCTGGTTGTCGGTTGAAACGTAAATTGTGCACTGACAAACGTGCTACGACGGAAATCCAT
>NW_013667960.1:0-9780 GCF_000517525.1 Limulus polyphemus | reverse complement strand
GCCGTGCCGGGCCACCATATAGAGATTGTAATAAAGAGCACTTGCCTTTCACATACAGTTTTTTTTTGCATTTTCCTAGCAGAAAACTTGTGTCTAAATTAAGTATCCCCAACGACATAAACTTTGCGTGGCAACGTATTTGTAGAAAGTAATGCATTTTATAATTCTATTCCGGAAACGTCAATTTTAGATAAAGTAATTTATTGGACGATTTTTTTTCTTTCTGAAATATTTCCGTCTTTCCTCAAGTTAAATTCTGAAAGGTGGAAAAAAAAAAGTAGGAAGGTGCGAAAGAGAAACTAATCACAAGCAGATCGAGTATTTTGATGGTAGTAAGAGGATTGCTTCAAACTGTAGCACTAAACTACAGCGATAACCATTTGTTTTAGACACAAATGACAAAGTTGTCCGTTCATTCATACTCATCATGCACAGAAACTATCAAGGCTACGGTCAAGTCAAACTAGACGTCCAGTGTTCACAGCAATCATCTCGTAGTGCGAATGAAGGCTAATGAGGCTATTTGAATGCTTCCGAGTTATCAGCAATGAAGGGCAGAAATTGGAGTCAGCAGTGCGGAGCAATTTGTGTGATAGGTTTACTGAGCTTCATTTGGATTGGTACGTGTAAGCATAGCTATTGAGGGGCTATAAAATTTAGTCAAGAACAAAATCTGTCCTAAAAGTCGCATTTCAGCACGATGCACTATCATTGTGACTGCATAAAGTTCAGTCAATATTTTACGAGAGTCCAGAAACACACTAATGGTCAGAACCCTGATAAGACCTTCATAGAATGAGAAATTTAAACATTTCACAACTAAAACCATAGGTGCTGTCTAAGCACCAAAGTTTAGTTGAAACCAAACTTCAAGAAAACTTGCTATCCTAGAAGGTCTCCGTTTTCCAAATAGTATGTACACTACTTAACAAGTTACAACACTAGCAAATCTATCTATATATATATATATATGTGTATATGAACGAAAATACATACATAACACGGAAAATTGTTTTCTTATGACACCGATAATCACTGTGAAAGTCTATACTTTTTCTAACAAATCCTATGTAGACAGAAAAACTATAACACTATAAAATTTACTGATATAGTATACTGGTAAAACAAATTGATTATAAAGTTCTGGCCCCCCCCAGTGGCACAGCGGTATGTCTAGAATCCAGGTTTCGATACCCGTGATGGGCAGAGCACAGATAGCCCCTTGCGTAGCTTTGTGCTTAATTACAAACAAAACAAAATAAATTTCTGCGTCACAAGAAAATCAAATACTCGTCATCTCTAGCGGTAAATTTATAACGAGGTGTTGTGTATTAGTCAATCTCACAGGTTGAAAACGGCCATTAAGTCTTGATAAAAAAACCAAGGTATTTTAATGTTGAAGCTTTAAAATACCTTAAAAACTGATATAGCCATTGTTAAGTGATTAAAAGGCACAAACTGTATTTTACGTATTTGATCAATTCTTCGATAAGTATACGGTAGTAATGACGTACGCCATCCTTATCTTTACAGCAAAGAAAAAGGATCATCCATTCGATTGTTCAATTATTGTACGAATAAACAAAAAAGATACTCTGAGTTGTTAAGGTAATCATGTACTTAATATAGTAATTAGTTGTCAAAGATGTTTTACAAAAATCCATTTGAAAAATTTGAATGCTCACCCATCAAAATTTGCTCTCCACTGTGGTAAGCCGTGAAATGTTTCACACTTTGAAGAATCATGCAGATTCGGTTACTCACCGCGATACATACAGACGATACTGTTATGCTACCTAACGTCAGTGTGACGAACTGCCAGGTCACTCCCATAGTTTGGCTGAAATCTAAAATACAATATCATAACGATCTTTGGTATGCTTCTTAATAATATTTCAGTAATCAGGCTTAAGGCATTTCTGGAAACAGCTAAAGACTTGTATACGTACTTAAACTACTGTAATTAGAACCTCCTGTTTACCTCTAGCGTTTAAATCACAACTCACTGCTAGAAAATGTTAGCATGATCTTAGAACAACAAAACTATTAATACTTTATAATTCTTAAACAATACAAAATAATAATATCAGTACGTTATATCTGCAAGATATATCTTAAAGGAAACTGCCGTGGTGATTTCACGAATTTTAAGGAATTCTGTCATTATATTTTGACAAAATCTTCGTGATTTATTAAAAAGAAAAGCGAGAAAAGAATAGATTTATTCAAAGGAATCTCTTAACTTAACAATAAATAATATATTATAAACACATTTTTCAGAAAGCTGTCAAATGTAAGATACTGTTGTATGTTCCAGTGAACAGGACACTATTCGTTGGTAAAGTGTAGCTCAAGAGTTGGCAATGGGTGGTGTTGAATAGCTTCATTTCTATCACTTGAAAATTAAGGACGACTAGCGCAGATAGCCCTCGAATAGCTTTGTGCGAAATAAAAAACAATAACAATTCAAACAAACAGTAACTGAACATGACATATTTAGGGGTAACTAATAGCGTGGGAAGGAATTGTGTTACAAATGTTGTGCGTTATGGTGACTAGAATCTCAGAAACATTATCAAGGCTTTTCACTGGTGCCATTGGATATAATTTACTTTTGGTGAACTATAATGCCCGTTTTACTTGTACATTACCAATCACAAACAGGAATATATTTCGAGGATAGGCTGGACAGCAATTTCTCAAGATCTCAACTCCTTAAAATGCATTTGATATCAGGCTCATGGAAGAAACTTGCGCTTACTTCATCCCTTAGATACGATATAATTTAGTCAAAAGACTTGTTAAAAGTATGCATTAAGGATTTGGAATCATGTTATGTGTTCGGGGTGAACATACTCGCTATCATGGAGGACATAAACATTCCCAGACTACTATTTTTTATATTCCTGAACCATGTTGTTGACACAAACACTTCAAACTTAGATGTCTCAAAAGTGTTCTGTGTTCACTGTTTGGTTAGTTCTGCGAAAAGAACGTACTTGTTTTCCGCTAGAAAATTGAGTTTTAATTTAGTTACTGGAAAATATATACTAACAATTTGTTGATTTCTAATTAATTTTGTTCATTAGATATAGTAAAAGCAAAAATATTTGAGTGATATTTGTCTACAACAAACAATAAATTGTTAGCATGTGAGCACAAATTTGTCTTACTTTTATCGTATTGAAAGCTTTTATTGCATAATTTCTAAAACTACATCTAGTTTGTTTGTAGTTAAGCACAAACCTACACAAAGGGCTATCTGTGCTCTGCCCACCACAGGTATCGAAACCCGGTTTTGAGCGTTGTAAGTCCACAGACATACCACTGTGCCACTGAGGGGGGGGGGGCGATAATTAGAGGAAGGAGTGCCTGTGTTAAAGTCGTCTGGCATGTAAATAAGTAAATAATAAATAAATTCTATTAGTTAATGCCAATAAATATATTTTAGTAAAATGAGTTTCCTTGTTTTTCAAAAAATTAATTAACAATCGAATGAAGTTAAATGATAATTTAAAAAAATATATGTAAAAGATTTATCCGTTTTTAGTGTTTTTATAAATCTTGATTTCATCGCGATTCTTATTTCGTTCAGTTTGTTTGAAATGCACCAAGTTTGAATAACCAAAACAACAGCAAAATTCAAGCTTTATATATATTGCTAACACAGTCATTGCTTTTATGGTCTATTACGTTAAAAACAAGACGCAGCAAAGATTAGAATTGCTGAGTGTTTCCTTCTTTGCTGTCTTTTTTCTGTTGATTTTAGATATGACTTCCTATTCACCAGCATAAACTACTTATTTGTTTAATAATATATTAGAGTACACTATACCGTATGTTTGCAAACTAAATGTTCTTTAAAACAGTTGGTGCAATATAAAGTTTTTTAATATAAAATTCACAAAATACAAGGAAAATTTGCTTTTTATACGTTTTATTCGTTAGCTAACAGTAATCACCACACAAATAAATATATATATATATTTTGTAGAATCTCAAATATATTTTGTTGGCAGTTTTGTTACAGCTAAACAATATTATTTTCCCGTAAGTTTTGTTACAACTAAGTATTATTATTTTCCCGTAAGTTTTGTTACAACTAAGTATTATTTTCCCGTAAGTTTTGTTACAACTAAGTATTATTTTCCCGTAAGTTTTGTTACAACTAAGTATTATTAGTGTTCTTGAAACTACTATTATGTGTTTACCATTAGCAAATAGCTGATTTTAGTTCTCTTTAATGAAAGCTATAAACCTTGAACTCAGATCTACTTTTGTCAAGATAAAACAAAACTAGACAAACTAAGTAAATCTTTAAAGCCTGTAAGACCTATCCATTTATTAAGCTGTTTTCTTATAACTAAATAAAAATATTTATAACTAGAAGAACCTTGAGGATATTACTGTAGGGAGATGAATACGTTAATATACAGAAGAATGAAAATTTCAGATAAGAAAAACGGAATACAGGTTAGATCTGGAGTCTTTCGAACGTTTCACAAAACCACATGGAACAAATATCGTTATAAAGTGATGAAATACCTGCTTACTACAAAGTCATTACTTTAAGCATTAAGCAGCATTCTAGTTACTTAGCGTTTGTAAGTAACCTCCCAACTTTTTCTGGGATTTTCCACACTAAGGTATGTTTATTTGTAATTAAGCACAAGGCTACATAATGGACTATCTGTGCTCTGCCCACCACGAATATCGAAACCTGGATTCTAGGGTTGTAAGTCTGCTGTGCCACTAAGGTGCGGGTTTTATTGGATTTTAACACGTGGTTGTATAATTTTTTATTTAATTCTATGGATAATGTGTCAATACAGGTTATTTGGATGATTTTTAAGGACTTCTTCCCGAAAAGTTAAAATATTTTGCTGAATCAAGTTGATAAACAAAACAAAAATACAGGGTACATTAAGTTTAAACATATGATCGATACAAATCTAAAGACAATCAGTTTCGAGTTTTGTCTCCTTAATGTTTTTTTTCTTCTAGTTAGTCCTTTACAGAAGATAATATAGTATAGGTGATTCATTCCTCGAAACTCCCCAGTGGCACAGCGATATGTCTGCGGACTTACAACTCTAGAAACTGGGTTTCGATACCCGTGGTGGGTAGAGCACAGGTAGCCCATTGTGTAACATTCCTCAAAAGTAAGTTAAATTGTTAGTGAAGTTTGCAAACAGTGATCTTTGATTTTCTAACTTAGACGAACTGTTGTTTTATGAAAAATGACAGAGATTAAGTTTTTTATAGTAAGGAGAATATTAATCCTGATCAGTAAATTCTGAAATGAACTAAAATTAATATTTGAAACAACTATGTGAGTTCTATAAAAATATACTTTTAATAAATTGTTTTGTTATTTATTATAGTATTGAAACAATGGGAATAGTTTTACCCGATTCTGCTAATATTAGCTGCTAATAGCGGCGATTTATTACTGTTTGTAGTCTGCTACTAACAGCACGAACAGATACCATTTGTACCGCACGGCCTAAGAGTCTGTTGCTAATAACAGTGACAGCGGAGAGAGCAAGTGGCGAGATTTTGTCGTCCTGTTTATGGTAGGTAATGAGAATGGACGATTTGTGCGCTAAGTTTAATGTTTCTTAGTTTAAAGAAAAGAGTAAAGCTACACAATGGTTTATTTGCACTCTCTCCGCAACGGAGAATCGAACCCGAGATTTTAGTGAGTCCGTAAACTGGTCATCAATTCACCAGACGATGTTTTTAGTTGCATTCAGTTAAGCAACGAATATATTTTCCAAGTTAACCTATTATGTATCAATATATACAAAACTGAAAACTTCTAATGGAAGTAAATGAAAGATAAAAACAATGTTTGTACATTTTTTGACAGTATTTTTTGTACGTTTTCCATAACCTGTTGGCCCGGCATGGCCAGGTGGTTAGAGCGTTCGACTCGCAATATGCGGGTCGCGGGATCGAATCTCCGTCACACCAAACATGATCGCCCTCTCAGCTGTGACGTTATAATGTGACGGTCAATCCCATTTTTCGTTGGTAAAAGAGTAGCCCAAGAGTTGGCGGTGGGTGGTGATGACTACCTGCCTTCCCTTTAGTCTTACACTGCTGAACTAGGGACGGCTAGCGCAGATAGCCCTCGTGTAGCTTTGCGCAAAATCCATAACAAAACAAACCATAACTTGTGAATATCGTCAAAGCCAGGAAGACCTACTAGTTGGTTTGTGTATGGTTAAGTCACGTAGAACTCTTATGAACACTCACGATTTCCTGATGTACATTTATTAGATGCTTTTACCATTAACACACATACTGTACAGACCGAGAATCTGCTGTTTTCACTGCTATCAGAATAACATTACTAATACATTTCTACTACTAGTAGCTGACAACAAGAACAATAGGAACAGTTGATGGTTTGTTATACGATTGATTTGAGATAGTCCAAATTCATCAGTTATGAAAAATTTCACATAGGTTGGTTGAGCCTCATGAGGATTTTACACTAAGTTTATCTAAAGGTAACTAGATTTCATCACTAGTATAATAATTTTACCCAAGAATGACTAGCTGTCACAAGATGTACGATAACTTTCTTGAATGTGACCATTGGCTTTATGGTACCAACTGCCTTCAGTTTATAATGTGTTCACTCAAATGTGATCAGATGTCATTAGATTTATCATATACTGACTTGAATGTAATAAGATATCGTCAACCTTATGATATATCAGATATTGTAGGATTTGTGAAAATGTTTATTTAAATTAGATCAAATTTTTTTACGATTACAATAAATTACTCAGGTCATCAGGTTTACAATAAGTTAACATAAAGATAACCAACCAGATGTTATAAGATTTGAAGTAAGCTTATGTGAATGTAATCAGATGTCATCAGGATTATATTCTAAGGGTTTTAAGTTTTTTTTATTGCATTTACTTCTTTGCCTTTCTACAATGTAGAATGAAACGCACAGGAAGCCTATTTTAACATGATAGAGCTTTTTTTCATTAAAACTAATGTTTGGATATAATATACATTTTACGTGAATGTTATAATTTCGGATATTGAGTATTTACCTTGAATACCGAGTTGCTCACTTCAAAGACTTAAATTTGTGAACCCTCCTCAAAGCTGGCAAAATACTTAATTAACTTATGCCTTTACAAATCTAGTTTATAATTTACTTGAGAAATGGACAGCACAGATTTTACAAAAGCTTTACTTTTGCTTATTTGAGAGTAAAATACGTTCTTCTCAACATACTTAGGAGCAAGAGGCATCTTGTTGAATCTGATTATTATATAATTCACAAATAATACATAAAAAATACAAAATTAAGTATGATGTAGGGATGGAAATGCCAAAAATTACAGAAACAAGGTATGGATGAATACACAAAAACACAAAATCGCTACATAATTAGTCAAATCTTTCCCAAAACAACAACATAAACTTTTATCTACAACTAAATGTTGAATTCCTGTCTGTTGCATGAATTCAGGTTTGAATAAAAGCATTTAGATTGAATAGTGCTATACAGTCTTACAGTGGCTAATAACCGTAAGCTTGACTCAGTACTTACTGGTTAATTATGTAGAGATTTTTGTACGGTTTTATGTATTGACCCCTACCTTATTTTTGTGCTTTTTTGGCATTGCCATCCCTACATCATACTTAATATTTGTGATATTTTCCTTGTTCCCTATTTGTTAAACAATTTCATTGAAGTAGGTTAATAAGTTTATAATTCAATGATAATATATATTTTTAATGTCATATCTGTTTTGTCAGTTTCTCTAATTTTGGATTACACTGGGGACCAGTGAAGCTGGAATGATTTCTCCAGAACAGTAAAAGAACCCTGGAGTGCTGGACCGACGTTAAGTGGATATTTACAGAACCCACAACTATCAACTTCATCCTAACTCACTGCATGTGCATACAATCGACTCCACCACATGCTGGGTCATGCCACTTAATAGGGAGGACATCATACAGATCCCAGAACACGAAGTATCATACCACAAATTTACACACAGCTGTCAGACTGAACCTCATTGAAAATTTGAAGAAAAGTAGACCACTATATAATGTATTGTTTTGATAATTAAGAAACAAGTGTTTTTAAACTCAGACATCAATAACATTTACATAGATCTGTCAGTTGCATAAATACTTGATCTCCATAATGCCTTGAATATTAATTTAGATTCCTTTCTTTCTTTCTTTACTTTTAATGAAATCGTTTTGGCAGATACCATATTTGTGCAATGATAAGTCACAAACGGTCTTTATATAAGAACAATTGTGCTACAATCTAGCGACTAGAAATGAAACCATTATTTATGAAATATGGAAATAATATATGCTTATAAACTGAACTCACTGCTATGTAGTAGTTTTCCTTTTCATTATATCCCGACAAAAATACATGTAGTAGAAAAGCAGAAAAATATTACTCTTATACAAGCTGTAAAGCACTCGATAATAGCAACTAGGTGCTCAAATAAGGCTATAACTCAATTTGTCAGCATCTTAGAGTAATAGATTGAATGCGGCGGCCATTTTTATCTTGGTTCATCCCTAAGTAGTACCGTGATATTTTACTGCATTAAACAATGCTGTTTCTTTTTGTTTTTTTTTATTATTTTATAAGGAAATGACATTTACATGAGGAATAACACAAAAGTCCAACAACATAAAACATACAAGACAAAAGGCTAAGATCCATCAATATTTCTATTTAATCAAATAGAGAGAGAGTATCTTCAAGCAATATTGAAACATATTCAGTGTAGTTATAAAAAAAAATTAATAATACAGGAAATATGAGTAAAAATATTCAAAAATCTTTCTTTTTTATTTTCCATTTATTTAGGAATTTTTCTTTCATTCTATTTTTCATTGCAATACATTTTTTCAGAAAAATGAGCATCTTGTAGACAATAGACATGATGATTTTCCCTCTTATCTAATTAAGAATACCTATCCATTTTTGTCTACCTTTCTTAACTCTTTACGATTACTAAGAATATATTTCAACTTTTTTTCAAAGTATTCTTAATTTATTTTTCAGTTTTTGTTTTTACAGTTAACTCTTCTAAATTTTTTAAGTACTTTATCTCACGAAAGAAAGTACCAAAGCAATCTCAACGCCAAAAAAAAAGACATTTAAAAATAAAAATAAACAATCACCATCTAGTCATCCAGTTCTGAAGGAACTTAATTTTGAGAATATTTGTATTCATAAACTTTGCCAAAGGTAAAACATATTTTCTGATGCTTAAACGAAATGTAACTATTGAAATTGTTTTCTAAATTTTAACTTATTATACCTTTAAATTATTTTTTAGTATAATCTTTACTGCATGTTAGGGAAGGTGTATAAAATCATTGCCTAAAATTAAGACACTATTTCTACATTATCTGTGAGTTTTTCTAAAAAAAAATATTTAAAATTATATATTCTATTTTTATTAATTTAATGCACGCAAAGAAATTCTTAATCAAAACAGGGTCATATTATTTTGTATATGTTGATATCTATATATATAAGAATAGTTTATTTTATACTGTTGCGTCAGCGAGGTCACGTGACTAGTATCACGCCACGAACTTCTCGAACCTTCATGAATTATCGTGAGACTACTAGATTGGAGGTAAGCTGGTATATATATATAAGACGCTCACAACGTGACGGAACAAGGTAATGAGTAATTGAATGTATGCGGACAGAATATTGTTGGTCACGTGAGACGTTGTTATAGAGCGACTGTT
>NW_013667959.1:177412-196278 GCF_000517525.1 Limulus polyphemus | reverse complement strand
ACGTAAGAACTGTGTATTTGGTTTACACATCTATTCTTACGTTAAGGTAAAGATGACTCTGTGTATTTGGTTTACACTAGACAGTTATCTTTACCTTAACGTAAGAACTGTGTATTTGGTTTACACATCTATTCTTACGTTAAGGTAAAGATGACTCTGTGTATTTGGTTCACACGTCTGTGAAGGTATATTGGGTCAAGGTATAATCCTATCAAGTTTCAAGTCAATCCACCGAGAAATGAAGAAATGGTGATCGATTGAAGAGAGTTTGAAGAAGAAGAAAAAAATAGAAAAACAGAAGGTCTCTCTCTGTAATGATATAATTTTAGTTAGAATCTGCTTTGATATACGGTGCTTTCAAGGAAAAACCGAAACTAGTCTAGCACTAAATTCAGCTAAATAGTACGATAGCCTGAAGTATTATTTAAGAAGCACTTTAGTTTTCTATTTTGTAGCAGCGTCTACACTAACCTGTTTCCCACACTTATATAAAAATATATATATATGGATCGATCCAGCTGGGCTGACTAGAGATGACGTAGACGTTTTGTTTCTTTGGTTGTTATTAAGCACAAAGCTACACAATGAGCTATCTGCGATGCTCTTACCAGAGTTTTAGCGTTATAAAACTTACCCCTGAGGAGGCAATAATATTCCATCCACACTATATTCACCATATCAATTGTCGACGACACGTAATGAAGCTGGAAACTCAATGCTTATGTTATGGAATCGTTCTTCAGCATGAACAACTTATTACGTGACATTACCCTGGCACTAATAGTGAAATCACGAAATCTGTTTCATTTCTTCGTATCCAATTTTTATGTTATTTTAAGCCTGTGTATAGTGATTCTGATACACTGCTTTATGTAACAACAAATGCTGTTAAGCCATATTTTTATATTCTATCTTTCGAAATTATTGGTCGCGGGATCGAATCCCGTCGCCGAACATTCTTGTCTTTTCAGCCGTGAGGGCGTTATAATTGATTGATTGGTTTGAATTTCGCGCAAAGCTACACGAGGGCTATCTGCGCAAGCCGTCCCTAATTTAGCAGTGTAAGACTAGAGGGAAGACAGCTAGTCACCACCACCCACCACCAACTCTTAGGCTACACTTTTATTAATGAATAGTGGGATTTACCATCACATAATAACGCCTCCACGGCCAAAAGGATAACCATGTTTGCGGGGTCGGGGATTCGAACCCGCGACCCTCAGATTGAGAGTCAAGCGCCCTAACAACCTGGTCATGCCGGGGCAGGAGTTAACACAACATAAAAACTCGACTAGTTTCTTCAGGCCCAACTTTTTCATTCTCAAAGGATGGAATAAAACTGTTCTCAGTGTTTCGTACGTTCAGGCTCAAAACGGTTGCTAACAACAGTGGCGTGTAAAAACTAATTAGAAAAACAAAACAAAAAATTGGCCTTCTGGTTGTTTCTGTGAATATGTGATAATGGCTGAAGCCGATTTTTCAGCTTCCTTCAGACAACAATAGCCTTCATGCTCCTTTACCCTAATTGAAAAAGATCGATTTGTTTGACCAGTATAAGCACGATTATATGGAATGAAATAAATGTAAACCCTCCATACAGTTTTACGCTTAACAACAAACAAATCGAAACAGCTTTATTATCATATTGTAGGTTAGGGGCTCTCGTTCGCGAGATCGAATCCAGTTATAATGTAACGTAAATCCCACTATTAGATGGCGAAGAGTAGTTCAAGAGTAGGCGGAGGGTGATATTGACTAGCTGACTTACTTTTAGTCTATCATCTCACAATTAGAAGCAGCTAGCGCAAATAGTCGTCAGAGAGCTTTGAGCGAATTTCAGTGTAGAAACAAGCGGATATTGTAGCGCCATCTTACGGTTAAAAGATGAGTTAGAAATGGAATAAGTGTTTGTCGAGTTACTTCTAAGCAGTTCTATACAATACCAAACTTTAAGCCTAGCCTCATGTCAGGAGAACTGTTAAATAAATCATTGTTTCGTGTTATTTATGAACAATACGATTAGGGTATTAGTTTATAACAATCAACATGAAACCTACAAAAGTTTTAGTTCTTTTACAGAATATAAATTCTTTAGTAGTGTCTCTAGAAATAGAAAACATGCTGCAACGGCGAGTGTTTATCAGTTTATTTTTTAACAAATACTGTTTTTAATCGTGTCCTGTGGACAAGCATGGTCTACAAGTTAAAAACGTAAATGAACTTCACACTAAAGCGTTAAAAACTATACATGTACATTTCGGTTACAAAGGAATAAATGACTAAAAACACAACTTCTCAAGAAGTAAGGGAGGAAATATGGTTTCAGAAGAAAAGATGAAGTCGTTGTGTGCGAGATGTGATAGCCACTAGAGAGTTCTGATAACTGTCTCAGTTATCGTTGTGTGCGAGATGTGATAGCCACTAGAGAGTTCTGATAACTGTCTCAGTTATCGTTGTGTGCGAGATGTGATAGCCACTAGAGAGTTCTGATAACTGTCTCAGTTATCGTTGTGTGCGAGATGTGATAGCCACTAGAGAGTTCTGATAACTGTCTCACGAAGGTTACAGATGAAACATAATGATTTGGTCTTCAACATTAATAACAGGTAAAATTGCCAAGAGAATAAAAGGTTACAATATAAGATCGCTAACTAGTTTTCATCTCACATATCATTTCTGTGGACATATAATTGACAATATCCAAACTGTTCTCTTGTTTCGTTTTGCTACTGTTTCAGACAGGAAGTTACTTTTTGATGCGTAACAATGACGTTTCCCTTCCTCTTCTCCTTAAGTTAGCCACAAATAAGGTGAGTCGAACGAAATGCTGTATTATTCAACAAATTCTTTGGTCCTAAACCAAACTCTTATATATAGACACAAAGGTCTGCTTCTTTGTACGTTGTGCAATTATTGTTTAAAAATTATGAAATATATACAAATTACATATTTCCTTACTTTCAAATCATAACACAATTATTACAGAGTCGAAATGTAAAACTAACGAACAACACTGTTGGAAATGAGTTCTTTTGGCCAATACAAAAGATCTTTGGAAAAAAACCACAGTGGCATTCTGTCCATTAGAGAATAGGTTACCATTTTCATAATCTTATTCCATTGGAACTAAAGTTCGGAAGCACTGGCAAAGATTTAAGCTTGTATTATTATTGTCATATTATAATTAATGCGTACGATCTCTGATATTTTATACTTAATATGAAAGTTACAGTCTTGAATTACAGAGATTTGGAGATAAAGAACTAAAAGAGAAGAGAAGAAACAAATGATTTCATTAATTCATTTTAACTCCAGCTGACGAGGATGTGTAATAAGTTCAATGGTCAATAACACATTTGTAAAAAAAAAAAAAAAAATATTTTTTTTTAGAAAGTTCCAACTACATCGCACTTCGATCACTTTGCATAAAAATTCCTGATAACCAGACTTAATTAGCATTAGTCCTTCTGGTTTAATTGTTTATATTGATCGATGTAATTTAGGGTTAATGAGAGTTAGTCCCGTTGACTTAAGTGTTTCTGATAATTTAGCTTTCAGAAACGTTAGTGATATATTTAGTGGCTATAACATCCTGAGATTCTGAAACACCTGTGGTCTAGAGATATAAAACGATTATTTTAAATCTTACATTTCTCTTGAGAATATTTTTCTTTGTCAGAAATTTCAGAGTTTCATGTTTTAGAAAATAAAGGTTTATTTACGATTCTTTTTGCTTCAGGCATACATTTCGAAGTTTCAATTCTGAAATTGAATTTAATGTTCTAGACTGATGAAACTAATAACTTTATACAGTAGACAACCGAGCCTACATTCCTAACATCAACGACACTATATTGTTCTGTTTGTTAATCGTAAGAATCCTCGTACTCATTGCGAGGTTTTCTTTTATTCCAAGTTCTTTCCCAGTCTCTGCTCTATAGAGAATAGTGAAATTACTAGTTTAAACAGCTGCATTATATTCCCTCGTGACATGAAAGTACACGTGCGAGTTGTTCATTCTTGAATTCCGGAAGTATTCGGAGATGCATTCTTTCGAAAGTCGATTGTGTTTCCGATATAAAAACTGCCTGCAAGTGAAACAATAAGCCACACATGAAATCACTTCTAAAAATAACACTAACATATTTACAGTTTTAAAACGACGATAGTTTCTACTGCAAATACTGAAACGTACAAAAGTTTCAAAACGATAATGGTTTTAATCCAAATACGGCAACGTACAATAGTTTTATAACGATAATGGTTTTAATCCAAATACGGCAACGTACAATAGTTTTAAAACGATAATGGTTTTAATCCAAATATGGCAACGCACGACAGTTTTATAACGATAATGGTTTTAATCCAAATACGGCAACGTACAATAGTTTTATAACGATAATGGTTTTAATGCAAATACTGAAACGTACAATAGTTTTATAACGATAATGGTTTTAATCCAAATACGACAACGTACAATAGTTTTATAACGATAATGGTTTTAATCCAAATACGGCAACGTACAATAGTTTTATAACGATAATGGTTTTAATCCGAATACGGCAACGTACAATAGTTTTATAACGATAATGGTTTTAATGCAAATACTGAAACGTACAATAGTTTTAAAACGATAATGGTTTTAATCCAAATACGACAACGTACAATAGTTTTATAACGATAATGGTTTTAATCCAAATACGGCAATGTACAATAGTTTTCAAACGATAATGGTTTTACTGCAAAAACGGCAACGTACAATAGTTTTAAAAAGAAAATTATTTTTACTGCAAATACGGAAACGTACAATAGTTTTCAATCGATAATGGTTTTAATCCAAATACGGCAACGCACAACAGTTTTCAAACGATAAGGCCCGGCATGGCCAGGTGGTTAGGGCGCTCGACTCGCAATCTGAGGATCGCGGGTTAGACTCCCCGTCCAACCAAACATGCTCGCCCTTTCAACCGTGGGGGAGTTATAATGTGTCGGGCAATTCCACTATTCGTTGGTAAAAGAGTAGCCCAAGAGTTGGCGGTGGGTGGTGATGACTAGCTGCCTTCCCCCTTGTCTTACACTGCTAAATTAGGGACGAAATTCAAAACAAACAAACAAATCAAACGATAACTGATTTACTGCAAATACGGCAACGTACAATAGTTTTAAAACGATAATGATTTTACTGCAAATACGGCAACGTACAATAGTTTTCGTACGATAATGGTTTTACTGCAAATACGGCAACGTACAATAGTTTTCGTACGATAATGGTTTTACTGCAAATACGGCAAAATACAGTAGTTTTCAAAAAATAATAGCTTTTCAGCATCAAACTTATGTTCTGGAATTAACGTGAATGTAAACATGATACTGTTCAGCATGAAAATAATGTCGTGAACTAAGCTTGATTTTGAAGAGATAAAACGATCTTCTGTAAGTCTCGGTTAAAAGTCATTCATGAGATTTAGGCTTCTCTCTTCTAAACAACTCAAAAGGTAAGAATAAAAACAAAATTACCGGAACTGTATTGCTCCAGTAAACGTCGGTCATATTTCAGAAAAACAACTTAGTCTTGTCAGTCTGATATGCTTGACAGTCAGCAAAATATAAATAGATATGATAAGAAAATCTCTGTATTTCTATCTTTCCTATCACTAAGCTTGACATAATCTTAGGCTTAATAATCTTAATTATCGTAAAAATGACAAGTGACGGAAATTTTCATAAATATATGTTCAGTGAAATAACAAATTTATTTTCTTCATCCCGAATTGGTCTAGACTTTATTTGCAGTGTCGTTTGGGATACGAAGTCGTTTTGGGTTTCACAAGTCACTTTAAAAGGACGCATCATAGACAGAAGGGTTTGCTGGGAAGATATCTGACTTAAAGCAAATAAAAAAAGTTTAATATGTACGCCTACCCCTGGATGTGTTCTTCTTGTGTAGTCCATCTGGTGGTAAAACGGGATCGAACATGGATCACTGAATTTTAAACGAGGAATAAATAATAGATGTTTTCTTACAGGATTGTTTAGTGGTCGTTTCTTCTCTTGTATTTTGTATAAATATTTTCGTACTAAATGTCCTTCGGTCAGTATTATAAAAATAGGTATACGTTTGTATTTCGAGTTATACCAATGAGAAAAGAGAGAGCAGGTTTTGTCCAGGTTTATTTATTTTATCGATAAATATCCGATTTATGATCAACGTTACATAAATCGATAAGCAATAAATTGACGTTATTTTATTTTTGCTATGATGTAATACGCCTGCTACTTAGCAAAAAAATACATAAAAAACGACACTCCCGGCTTAGAGATAAACAGAAATATTATTGCTGGGTAACATATACACGTACAAATATTCATGTTAGCTAACAAATAAACATTCAAATATGCTTGCTAACTACTAAACATACAAAAGTGCTTGCTAACTAATGTATAAACATTTAAATATTGTTGCTAACTAATATATAAACATTCGAATATTGTTGCTAACTGATAAATAAAAATTCGAATATTGTTGCTATCTAGCATATAAACATTCAGATATGCTTACTAACATATAAACATTTAATTATGTTTGCTAATTTATATATAAGGAAACAAATTTGCTTGTTATCTAATATATAAACATAGAAATATGCTTGCTAACACATAAACATGTAATTTGCTTGCTAACTAAGAAAAACAAACATGCATGACTGACAAATACAGCGTAACAATTAAATATACAGATATGACTGATAATTAACAAGTAAATAAATAGAAGTGCCTGATAATGAACAAGTTACTAAACAGACTTGCCTATTAACTAAAAGGTAAATGAACAGACGTTCCTCATAATAAAATGGAAAATAAAAATAAAATGCGTGGTAAACAGACAGGCCTGCTAACTAACAGATAAATAAACAGACAGGCCTGCTAACTAACAGATAAATAAACAGACAGGCCTGCTAACTAACAGGTAGATAAACAGACAGGCCTGCTAACTAACAGGTAGATAAACAGACAGTCCTGCTAACTAACATGTAGATAAACAGACAGGCCTGCTAACTAACAGGTAGATAAACATTCAGGCCTGCTAACTAACAGATAAATAAACAGACAGGCCTGCTAACTAACGGATAAATAAACAGACAGGCCTGCTAACTAACAGGTAGATAAACAGACAGGCCTGCTAACTAACAGGTAGATAAACAGGCATGCATAATAGTAAGATCATAAATCAACAGACATGCGTAATAATAAATATGTAAATATATCTGGTAACTAACGAACCAAAATCACGACTATTATATGAAAAATAATTAACAATGAAGAAGCTTAGAATTGATTTAATTTTGATTTTGAATATTAGAGCACAGGTAGCCCATTGTGTAGCTTTGTGCATAAATTCAAACAAAACAAACGATATAATTAAAAAATTAATCCGTGTACGTACGGGTGAAGCTTTCTAAATTCTTTAAAATATGCAAAAAATGAAATTAGGAGTATGGAAGTACAAACGACGTCACCACATGTGTAAGGGAAAGGCGGGTGGAGACAGTACTATTAAGAGTATGGAAGTACAAACGACGTCACCACATGTGTAAGGGAAAGACGGGTGGAGACAGTACTATTAGGAGTATGGAAATACAAACGACGTCACCACATGTGTAAGGGAAAGGCGGGTGGAGACAGTACTATTAGGAGTATGGAAGTACAAACGACGTCACCACATGTGTAAGGGAGAGGCGGGTGGAGACAGTACTATGCATTGCAAACGGACAAGTATTTGGAGAATGGATCTGTCATCACTTATAGGCCCCTCTCAGACAGCAGTGTTTATGTGTCAAGGTTTTAGATGTGAATATCTTCACTTGTTTATAGACACTTAGAGTACCAGTACCGTCACCCTGGTGGTAAGTTCTGATACTCGCCTCCAATATCCAGGTTTTGAAAACGTCGCTAGCTCTGGTGTCTCAAGATAAGTCAATCGTTTTTTGTTTGTTTTTTTCGGTTTTTTTTCCATTTTTGATCAGAACACTCGGTTCAAAGTGTCTTTTGTAATAGAAGTGTTTTATGAATATCACGTGTTGTGGAATAGGTTTAACGTTGCAGTTATTAAGATGCCTCGCATGACCATCAGATTTCTTCAGAACTCTACGTAACAAACCTCTTACGTGAGTGGTCTAGGCAGGTTACTTAAATGTAGATACAAAATACCACCACCACAACAACAACAAATGTTTACTACGCGAAGCACGAGTCCCCCTCCCCTCAGTATAACATTAAATTAAAGAGGCCAACATTCGCGGGTGAATGCAAGATGTCTCTCCCATGCAATCTCAACATGGCCAATTTTGACACCAGAAAAATCGTGAGAAACACAGAAAAATGGAAAACTGACTGTATCACTGGTTGGAACGTGCAAGAAGGTATTTTTGTACCAAATCCCATGTAAGTTGGTTGACATACACATAGTGCTTTTGTCATTGAAAAATTTAACAAAAGATAAAAATTCTAAAATTGGGACCCGCAAAGAGTATCTTTGTACCAAATTCCGTGTAAATTGATCGAAACAAGACCAAGTAATTGACTAAAACCCCTAGCTCAAAATACACATTTGTTGACCCTATAAAATAATTTAATACGCCCAAAAAAAAGGAAATGAAGAAAGTGTTTGGGCGTATTGGACCAAATATAACCCTACCAAGTTTCAAGTCAATCCGTCGTGTAATGTAGGAATGAAGATCGATTGAAAAGTGTTTGGAAGAAGATTGTTCAAAGATACACGGGGGGGTGGGGGGGGTATCTGCGTTAGCCGGCCCTAATTTAGCAGTGTAAGACTAGAGGTAAGGCAGTTAGTCATCACCACCGACCTACCGCCAACTCTTGGGGTCACTCTTTTATCAACGAATAGTGGGATTGACCGTCACTTTATAACGCCCCCACAAATATATTTGGTTGGACTGGTAGTCGAACCCGTGACCCTCAGATTGCGAGTCGAGCGCCTTAACCACCTCGCCATGCCGGGCCTTAGAAAAAGAAGAAACAAAAGAAAAGCAGTGAATGTCTCTCGGCCAAGACATTAATATGAAAAGTTTCCTACTCGGGTGTGATCGTGAACTGTTTAATCATTCATTGTTACTTTTAAACATTAATATTTAATACTGGATTAAGTATACACATACACTGAAAGAAACGGTACAATAATTCTTAATTAAACTATAATAAATGAATTAGTTGTTATCTAAGTGTTTTTATTAAGTGCTGCTGTAATGTTTAATTTCTAAAATTATTCAGGCTATCTCAAAACAACGATATAATGCAATCCAATAATAAAGTTAGTATATTTTTTGTATCAAACAACAATAACATTAACACCCCGCATTGTATAAAACAACAATAAGAATTAACACCCCGCATTTTATATAACAACAATAAAGTTACTATATTTCATTGTATAAAACAACAATAAAAATTAACCCACCCTCATAGTATAAAACAACGATAAAGTTAGTATATTTCATGGAATATAAAGCAATAACAAAGATAATATACTACATTGTATGAAATAACAATGAAGCTAGGATATGCATTGTATAAAAGAGTAATAACATTAATATAGTGTATTGTATGAAATTTAATAAGATTATTGATAAATTTTATACAATACAATATTTTAAGAATAACAATAATAATAATGGACGACGAGAAATTTCAATTTTTATTATACCATCAACCGTAAACCAGAATGTTGTCGGTTAAAATTATTTAATGCTGTTAATTTGAAATCTTTTTATCCTGCCGTTAAGTTTTGGCAAGAAGGAGAAAGCTAAAAACGCAACAACACTGCCATCTAGGAAAGGAAAAATTAACATGCCGGATGTGGACCTGAGATCCTGTGGTTCGCACTTTGGGACCGTAAGTGTGTTATAATGGTGACGGTCAAATCCTACTATTCGATCAGACAGAGTATAGACCAAGAGTTGACGTTAGGAGCTGTTTATTAACTGACTTCCCTCTAGTTTATCAGTTCAAAATCAGGCATAGTTAGTGCAGATAGCCCTTGAGTAATAACTGTGAAATAAACTTTAAAATTTGGAAAACTCAATAATAATAATAATACATAGAATAAGGAAGTAACAAACATGTAAGTAAGACAATTAAAATATTTAGCAAAAAAAAATCTAACTTTTACAATAGCTAGTGTGTGTGACGTCACGTCACGTTCGATTTCTCAGGGGGAGGGTTTCCGTGAAACCTTATAAGTGTAGCGAGTGTTGGTATAATAAGCCTAAATATATACGTATTGTGGGATCACCTAGCCTAAAGCCAAGTGCTCGATATTTATCATGAAAGTAAAAATATCGATTCAATTTTGAACTTAAATCGTTTCTGAATTAAGTTATTTTCTGTTATATCACGGGAACACATATAAATTTCCAGTTTTCCGGTTTTTATGTGCGTTTCTGCATTTTTCTACCATTACTTCGCCCCCTGTGGATGGAACTCCACCAAATTTAGCATGGAGATTCATTGGGCCCATGGGAACATATAGGAGATACATATGAATCTTCAGTTTTCCGGTTTTTATGTGCGTTTCTGCATTTTTCTACCACTACTTCGCCCCCTGTGGATGGAACTCCACCAAATTTAGCATGGAGATTCATTGGGCCCATGGGAACATACAGGAGATACATATGAATCTTCAGTTTTGCGGTTTTATGGGCGTTTTTGCATTTTTTTACCACTACTTTGCCCACTGTTGATGGATTCTCACCAAATTTGGCATGAATGTTTGTTGGGTCCATGCAGAGATACATGCAAGTTTTGAAGCATATATGGGCATTTTTGCGGGTTTTTTTTTCCAATTACATATAAGGGAAGCAACTATTTATGTCCTAAGATAACCTTTCATTAATCATGAGTTCACATAACTTCCGTTCAGTTTTGTTGTCCATACATTTCATTTTATACTTTCAGTACATAAACTAACAACAATATTTATTAGGTTATATTTTTGTTGCTAACATAAAAGCTAATGTTGGAAAGTAGTGTTACCTAAACGCATTGACTTTTCTACATATCATAAGTTGTTAATCTAACTGATTTTTACCAATAATTATTCTATTAATACACCACGAGTTCATTTCATGAATGGTCTTAATTTTGATTGGCTCACGAAGGAATTTATCAACGCTTGACTGCCCCTACTGCACTTTCCTGCCACTTTGTTGGTCAATCTTGATTTCGCAAAAATTATTTATTTCAGTTACTCATGAAATGTGAGGTTAGGGGTATACCATGGAGTGGGGGAGGTAGTACTTGCCCCATTATTTTTGACGGGCTATACGCTAGTTTAAATTGATCAATAATGTAACATTATAATATACACGAAACTGTTATATAGCTAGTATTAATTACACTAAGTTTGTTTATTTCAGCGCAAAGCTATACAATAAACTATCTGCGCTGTGTCCATATAAAATCGAACCCCGAATTTTAGCGTAGTAAGTCTGAAAACCTACAACTGACCAATTGGAGGACGAATAAGTAAGATTTTAAACTAACAAGAGGTACAACCAATCATGGTCAACATATCATAATGGTTCATTATCGCCTTAAACAGCTACTACGAAATGAAAGTGTTGACGGGTTTAAAAGGATTGTAGTGTTATCCTGTCACCAAACAAAAAATTAACATTCATCCTGAAATCTGGTATCATTATACATATGACATATTTGGTAGTTGGAATCAAGGGGTGAAACACATACACAACCATCTCAGTAAGATACCCCCCAAAATTAACTTCACTCTTGAAACGCGAAACGTTACGTTCACGCTTGCCTTCTTGGACACTTTGCTAATATTGAAAGATGGTTTGTTTGTTTTGAAGTTAAGCACAAAGCTATACAATGGGCTATCTGTGCTCTGCCCACCACGGGTATCGAAACCCGGTTTCTAGCATTGTAAGTTTGCAGACATACTGGGGGGGGGGCTTGAAAGATGGAAAAAAACATATCAAACCAGCAATTCTACAATTTGAGTAGTACCATCCTCCCCGTATTAGAGAAAGGGAGTTACTGTGGGTCAACTATATGGAATACACAGAAAGTGCTCAGACGCAAAAACAGTTCATGAAAAAACTTCTGAGCTTAGAGAAATTTTTCTACAACACGGCTTCCCGAATACATTCACAACACACGTTTTCAACGATTTGAAGCTAAAAACCAGAAATATACAGTAATGAAACACACTCGAAAAACCACACCATAGATTACAAGGATTTTCCAGCTACACGGGTGATACCGTATATCAACGACGAACTGATGAAATAACTAACAAAACTGTGAAAAAAATCTGGTCTGTCAAATAAAATCATGCAGAACCTACGCGTTACTTTAAAACAAACGTTCACTGTATCTGCTTTATACCCAATACACACTTTAAAAAAGATTCTGTTTAACAAAGAACTTCATATACCCTTTAGAATATATAGAATGCAAATCCAAAAACATTGGAGAAACTGGGAGACCCTTCGAAGAACGTATCACTGAACACATCTGGGACATAAACAACTAATATTAAATCCTGATAAAAGCAAACTACCTAAATAGATCAGAAATAGAAATATATACCTAATACATATATATATCATATATATAATAAATATATTGAGATTTTTTTTAAACATTTCCTACTTTATCTGGTGGTTATGGTGCTTGACTCGCAATCTGCGGGTCTCGGGTTTAAACCCCCCTCGCTGAACATGCCCTTTCAACCATGGTGTCGTTAATCCCACCGTTCGTTGATAAGATAGTAGCTTAAGAGTTCTAATGAGTGCGTGAGTAGCTCGTGTACAATAACTTATTATATGTTTAAAAGAAAAAATAGCAACCTTGGTAAAATGTGACAGTGAGAGAGAACGTGTAATGATGGGTAAATAGCACTTCCGGCAAAGCGTGACAGTGAGAGAGAAAATGTGCAATGATGGGTAAATAGCACTTCTGGTAAAGCGTGACAGTGAGAGAGAAAATGTGCAATGATGGGTAAATAGCACTTCTGGTAAAGCGTGACAGTGAGAGAGAATGTGTAATGATGTGTAAATATTACTTCCGGTAACAGTGATAGTGAGAGAGAACGTGTAATGATGGGTAAATAGCACTTCCGGTAACGCGTGACAGTGGAAGAGAATGTATAATGATGGGTAAATAGCACTTTTGAGTCACATACATAAAACTAGGCTAATAAAGCTATAAACTAGGATCAGTATCCAATGGTGCTATGAGCACGTTCACATTATGACCCATGTTTAGTCATTCATTAAATATCACGTTAGTGAAATGGGAGTATACTGAAGTGACTATATTGGAGATGAGTGAATTATCTAGAGATATCATAGAGCAATGAAAACATTTTGATTTTTCTAGTTCTACTCATTTTCTAGGTATTGCCCAATTCTTCTGGGTTTAATTAAACTTATTTACACAAAGCCGTAAAATGAGGTATTTGTGTTGTGTCCATGGAGGGGATTGAGCTCTGAATTCTAGCATTATAACACCTTTAGTTGAGCCAATGCGAAATTAAGGCGTAGTAGTAGTAGTAGATGGTAATAGGAAAAATAAATAAAGGGACTTATTAATGTATTTTGTTTTTTAGGATAATATTGTGCAAGCCTTAGTTCGAAACAATGTGGTTTACATGCTCCATAGCGACAGGTAGCGAAAAGTTTCGAAAAAAAACGAAGATTCAGGAAATGTTGTGTGGAAAATAACTGTTATTGTTAAGTTGTAATTCCTTAGCTAATTATTCTAATATCTAAAAATCTAAGCCAGTTGTGAAATATTTTATCAGTCAACGGTCCTTCTTTTCCTATTAAAACAAAAAAACCTCAGAGCCACAATTTGGAACACATATCTTAGATCTCTCGGTTCTCGAAGTGCGCAACAGTAGCTGTAACAAATAAGAAAGTTAGGTGTATATTGCATTTACATAGGGATATATAGAAATTTAGTGTAATCCCATATTGTATGTGTGTGTGGTTATTAGGTGAGGTTGTTGAGGTAATTGTGGTGGCGCATGTAAGAAGAAGAATACCTCTTGTAACGTTGTGCAGGTCTCCGATAAATATTGTTAATATTAAGCAACTTGGTAAAGATTATTTATTTTAGTAAAGAATTTGCTATTATTATTGAGAGTATTTTGCGAAATTGAAAAATACTATTTCTGATTGCCATTGTTCCCAAGTGGCACAACGGCAAGTCTGCGGACTTATAACGCTAGAAACCGGGTTTCGATACCCGTGGTGGGTACAGCACTGATAACCCATTGTATAGCTTTGTGTTTAACTACAAACAAACAAACGAAAACTGACTGCCATTTTTTCAGCACCTATAATATTTATGCGATTGTTAATGTTGTTATTTAGTGCAAAGCAACACAATGGGTATCTGTGCTCTGTCCATCACGGGAATCGAACTCCAAACTTTAGCACTATAAGCCTATATACTTACCGATAACTTACCAGGGGGAGGGCGACATTTCTATAATTCTACGTATTATGATGAGCTTTAGAAGAATAAAATAACATTGAAAGATATGCTTAATTTTTTTAATTTAACAATTTCATTAAACATAGATGTTTTAAATAATAAAAAAAGACCTTAATATCTAAGTTCAAATAAATGTTTAAACATGAGATTGTCCCTGTTTCAAAATACAGTAAATGTTTTTGTTTTACTTAATAATTTACTGTATAAGGATAAAATACCACGAGAAAAGGAACAGTTTCATACACTGTACATGTTTCGACGTGTTACTGCGTCATCATCACGAGTATTATATTTTTCAAGAGTTAAGACTTATTTATACACTATCTCAAAAATCACTTGATCAAATTTAGATAAAAATTTAATCTAAAGAATTTTATGTAATCTATTAACGACATTTTCCTCTCGTTCTTTATTCTTATCTAATACTTTAAAAGTATATTTATTACATTTTATCTCAATAAATTCACGGATATTACAACCATTAATGTTTTCAGATTGTACTATAATAATAATAGTTTTTTCTCCCATGGAATCATGTGTTTAGCTTCGCTAATATGTTCAACTAATGACAAGATATTTGTATATTATTTTTAACATTTCTTTTGGATTCATTTACTGTATTTTAAATTTATCCTAGTTTTCTATATAAATATTTCCTTATCTTATGGGACTGTTCCAAGTCTATGGTATTTTATCTTTATACAGTAAATTATTAAGTAATACAAAAACAGTTATTTTATTTTGAAACAGGGACAATTTCATTTTAAAGTATTTATTGTTTTCCAACAAAAACATTTATTTTATTTTGAAACAGGGACAATCTCATTTTTAAATATTTATTGTTTTCCAACAAAAACATTTATTTTATTTTGAAACAGGGACAATCTCATTTTTTAAATATTGTTATGTATCTGCTTGTTCGTTTGTTTCCTGTAGAAATTATTCATGAGGATCTTCAGCGATACAAGTCCTTTCTTGATTAAACCAACTTATTCTTCCTCGATACAAACTTTTAGTACACAGTAGTTCCACAATCAGTACGTTTCTCGTCACTTTAAACTTAACAACTTTTATAATACACGCTGTAAATCACAGCGATTCACAGTCTCTATAACTTCGCTCTCGACAAGTGCAAAACACATACTTTACGGCTCACTAGCTCGAAACTAACAGAATCATAAATTACACGGAACTCAAAGTAACTACTACTCTCTCTTTATTTATCCCTGCTGGCTTTCGCAGCCAGGCTTATATACTAACGAAGAGGACTTCTCGAACATACTCGGACTTCCCAGATCGTATGAGAAACTCATCACGCACGCTACCAGTGCTCCAGCAGCGTCATGTGACTTCCGCTGTCGTAACAATATTTATTGTTTTCCATTAAACCTTGGTTTTTTCTTTAATACATGTGTGTTATTGAAAATTTACAAGTGTCATCGTAATCTTAGCAATTTCGTGTCGTTCTATATACAACGGAGACAAAAATAAAAGTATTATTTTTTAGTATAATCTTATCCACCAACGATAATAATCCATAATCCGACAGTGTGCACTCTCATCCTTTTTCGGTTATCCTCGCAAGTTTACTTCGTGTACTTAGCTATACGATTGGCCTAATTTGTTTCAAAATGTTAGCTCTGTTGCATAAACGTAGGTTTATTTTGGTGTCTGGCGTAAGTTTCTAATAGACTAGCAGGGTCCCGCAAAACATTTGCGGTAAAATTAGTATCTTTATTGCAACAGTGCTTCTTTAGATACAGGATTTCTAGAATAATACAAACGAATTCTAATCGTAGACACCAAAATCTATAAGTCCACATGTCTTAGGCCAAACATTAATTAAACCTTTACGGTTTATATTCGACAAAGAGATAAATTAACTCTGTAAAATGTGTACGTATTTTGCTTTAGTTTAGTGAGGGCAAAACTTTGCCATACTTAATACAATCGATAAATAAATCTATTGTTTTATTCTACGACCTAACGTCAAATCTTTTTAAAAACTTTAAATAATTTTTAGTATACTGGACAAAAATGTCTACTAAAGTATATTTACATCCGCGTTTCAGGACAGACAAAAACAGATGATTATTTCCTCAAAAGGGAACCAAGGACCGCCTGGAGGGGTCATCTGTTTTAACCAATGACACCACTATACTGTATTATGTTATCTGTCAGTGAGTCAGTAGACACTAAATTGACGTCAAATAAGGGACGCTTAGCGTTGCAATTTGTTGTGACATCAGCAAAACGTGCTCCTGCCATCAATGACAATAATTATGCACTCTGTAAGCTGCAACACAGCCTGGCATATGAACTTCAAAAGCAAGAAATAAGAATATTTGTTACTCTTAATTTTCGCTTTATTTACTCTTGAAACAAATTACTTTCGGGGACCCTGCGAAAGTACATCTAGTTATAATACTTACTTACTGAACAACCAAACACATTTTTTTAATGAATATCGACTGGATAGTTTCTCCTCGTGACTTGTTACTTTCCACATTTTTTAAAACTCTAACTAGTTAAACATTTTTGTGAAACTTTACTTTTTAGCTCAAAAAAGAATTCTTAAAAATTTCCAAGTAAGGCAGCTGTAGTTTTCACATTGATCTGCATTGTTTAGACTATTTCCAAGTAAGGTAGCTTTATAGTAGTTTTCAATTGATCAGCATTGCTTAGACTATTTCCAAGTAAGGCAGCTGTATAGTAGTTTTAAATTAATCAGCATTGTTTAGACTATTTCCAAGTAAGGCAGCTTTATAGTAGTTTTCACTTTGATCTGCATTGTTTAGACTATTTCCAAGTTAGGCAGCTTTATAGTAGTTTTCACTTTGATCAGCATTGTTTATACTATTTCCAAGTAAGGTAGCTTTATAGTAGTTTTCAATTGATCAGCATTGTTTAGACCGATGTAACTAGCAGTAATGGCTGAAATATCTTGATATTATTAATACTCAGCCCTTCAATAAAAAAAACATCTGAAGCCTAGCAAAATCGCTTCCTTTTTAGACCAGATGTATTCCAATGGTTAGCGTGCACGAAATGAGAATCCAGGGGTTCGCGGTTCGAATCCGGGATTCCGCAAAAACGCGCTCTGAACTTTGGAATCATGTATGCGGTGAAGAGTGACGGTTAATTCCCATTATTCGATTAGAGTAGCCCAAGAGTTAGCGGTAAGTGCTATTGAATAATTTAGTTTATCAGTTCAAAAAATTAGGGACAGCTGCGCAGATAGCTTTACACGAAAACTAGGAAACAAACAAATTAATTTGATAAAATAATTATATCAATTGGTATCAAAATGTTCTGTTCTTTAGAAAACTGAGCCCCAGTATCATAAAGTAACCTTGCAAGTTAAGGATTTGGGGGAATCCACCTTTCGTCAGAGTTAGTTATGATTCTCAAGGATACAATAAACTCAGGATTTGATATTCACTTTTAACAACAATTCATAAAGTAACTGTTAATTTAGTTTTTTCTCAAAACACTTAGCCCCAAGTTCTTTTTTTATATAAATCTATAATATAATGCAATAAGCAGATAGGAAAACGGTGTCATAATATTGTTGTTTCATCGTTCACTAGATGGCGACACATAGAGAAGTCTACAATACTTAATATTTTTAAAAATTAAAAATCTATTCGACACGGCGTTTGTTTTAAAATGTTTAATTTCAAACAATAGACGAATACATTTCTATTATCAAAACATTTTCAGCTGATACTTTCTTTTACTTTAATGTAGTCTAAATAATACGGAATTTGGAAATCGTTTTTTACAAGTTACTAGTTTATTTTATGAACCGTTTTTAAAACTGGTTAAATTATATACGATTTATTCTGATTTGTACGTAAAACACACACACAAACGATCAACAAGATATTATTATATTCAATTTTTGATTATATTATATTTGAATATAATATAATATAGTATAATTAATACATATGTGTTGTGCTCGTACTATGTTTTTGCATATTGACCCGAAATAACGAAGTGTTTGATTTTTATATAAAAAAAATTCTTTGGTTCGTGCCACTAGTTAAACTCTGAACTGCCTTTTTTTTCTAAGTCCGTAAACTTGCCGTTGACCCACATATATCCACAAATTTTTAAAGTTTACATGTCGGTTAGAATTGCACAATACGTACGCAATACGAAATGTTCAATCAACAATTGTTTCCGCTTAAACCACATACTAGCCACTCAGATATAAATATCAAATAGAATTATACTAGCCACCAGGATATAAATATGAAACAGAATGATACCAGCCACCAGGGTATAAATATCAAACATAATGATACCAGCCACCAGGA
>NW_013667959.1:172663-177354 GCF_000517525.1 Limulus polyphemus | reverse complement strand
AATTTCAAATAGAATGATACTAGCCACCAGGATATAAATATCAAACAGAATGATACTAACCACCAAGATATAAATATCAAACAGAATGATACTAGCCACCAGGATATAAATATGAAACAGAATGATACCAGCCACCAGGGTATAAATATCAAACAGAATGATACTAGCCACCAAGATATAAATATCAAAGAGAATGATACTAGCCACCAGGAAATAAATATCAAACAGAATTATACTAGCCACCAGGATATAAATATCAAACGGAATTATACTAGCCACCAGGATATAAATATCAAACAGAATGATACTAGTCACCAGGGTATAAATATCAAACAGAATGATACCAGCCACCAGGATATAAATATCAAACAGAATGATACTAGCCACCAGGATATAAATATCAAACAGAATGATACTAGCCACCAGGATATAAATATGAAACAGAATGATACCAGCCACCAGGGTATAAATATCAAACAGAATGATACTAACCACCAAAATATAAATATCAAACAGAATGATACTAGCCACCATGATATAAATATCAAACAGAATGATACTAGCCACCAGGATATAAATATCAAACAGAATGATACTAGCCACCAAGATATAAATATCAAACAGAATGATACTACCCACCAGGATATAAATATCAAACAGAATGATACTAACCACCAAAATATAAATATCAAACAGAATGATACTAGCCACCAGGAAATAAATATCAAACAGAATGATACTAGCCACCCGGATATAAATATCAAATAGAATGATACTAGCCACCAGGATATAAATATGAAACAGAATGATACCAGCCACCGGTATATAAATATCAAACAGAATGAGGTGTTACAGAACTCCTAAAAAACAAAACAACATTTTGCATTGTGTTTTATTAACGGTATGACTTGTTTCTTCTTTTATGATATAAGCACAAAACTGCACAAGGGGCTATCTGTGCCCTGCCCACCACGGGTATCGAAACGCGGATTCTGGTGTTGTAAGTCCGCAGACATACCGCTGTGCCACTGGGGGGCAAATGAATACAATCGTTAGGAATTGTCCCCCGCCCCCAGTAGTTCAGCGATAAATCTGTAGGCTTACAAAACTAAAAATCGGGTTTCGACACTCATGGTGAGCGGAATATAGATATGCCATTATGTATCTTTGTGCTTAACAACTACCAAACTATTACCGTTAGGTTTGAAATGTTCTCTTATGCCTCAAGTATGCTCTTCTGCGACTTTATATTATCAAGTAGTTTAGTATTTAATATTATGGTATTAGACGCCGGAAAAACATCATCTTTCTATTGTTTTTCATGCTTCTGCCATTTAACAGAACAAAGTTTTTTAGCTTTATCTAAATAGCACAAGATAGGCGAGTTCTGGTTTTGACAAAGTCCTCATGGGCAATTATCTCGTTTCTTATTTGAAATCTCTTATAAATGGCCTGGTATAGCCTGGTGGTTAGGGCACTCGACTTGCAATCTGTGGGTCGTGGGTTTGAATCGCGTCAATGAACATGCTGCCTTTTCATCTGTGAGGGCGTTATAAGGTGTTATTTAATTCTACTTTTCGTTGGAAAAGAGTAGACCAAGAGTTGGTGGATGGTGTTCATTACCCGCCTTCCCTCTAGTTTATCACTTCTATATTAGTGGTGACGAATGCATATAAACCTCGAGTAGCTTTGCATGAAATTAGATAAACAAACAAACTTATGTTATAATGAAGCGAAATAAGTTGATAAAAACATCTGTAATGGAGAATGATTTTTATCACGAATGTTAAGATTACTATTTTAGTGTTGTTAAGTCTACTATTTTAGAGTTGTTAAGCCTACTATTTAAGTGTTGTTAAACCTACTATTTTAGTGTTGTTAAGAATTGTTCTTGGGAAATCATTGCTGTGTACCTTTTAATGTCGTGATGGGAAGTTCGTGTATATTCTTAAACACTACTTTTGGATATGCATATATCTACGAATATGCTTGTTGTTAAGCCTAACGTTACTCACTGGGCTATCTGCATTATGCCCAACACAGCGATGAAACTTAGATTCTTAGCGAGCTAGGAAAACGTGTGCCATCTTTGAATAAATTTTGCATTTAATACCAGAGTGAGTGAAACATAAATGTGATGAAACTATGAAACTACGTCGTTATCTGTAGAACTCTGCTCTGATGGTCGAATTAGTTTCTGTGTTGACAAATGCACATTTAGGTGCGATAAAATTTGACATTTTTGTTGGGATAATAAATAGTTAACTAAAATCTAGACAGAGGGCGCCCTAAGTGCAACTCGCTGGAGCTTCAGTGCTATTGTATTTTTAAGCTTGCAACATTAATTATAATACGTAATACCAATATTAACATTTGTATTTAATTAAAGCATTTCACGACCAAATGAGTAAAATAATTTTGCTCTTTCTTGGAAGGGACAAAATCACTCTCATTTCTCAAGTTATTCGATTTTAAGTCCGTATGAAATTGATCTATACAAATAGGGCTTACTAAGCACTGTTACAGTTTTTGTTTTGTTTTGTTTTTTAATATTTCGCCATTTCTGGAAATGTTCAGGGCAAATGTTATACCATCACACGATGAAACATTCCTGGTGTTAGTTATCTTTTATTCTAAATCATTTACCCTGAAAAACACACCATAAAACGTGTCTTTCCTCTGTAAAAAACTAAATATTGTAATATTTTTAAAAGTGCTATATTAGACCACAAAGAAGACTGGGAGTTGTTGATTTCTCCAGTGGTGTGTGTCCGTGCCTTTAACACTGACGTAAAGTGAAAAGTGTGATAACTGTACTTAAAATAAACACGTCTGTAAACTTTCGCTCAAACTTTTAATGTGTTGATTTATTTACTGCTGTACTGTTCACCCCAATCTGATTTGCTGCAAGCTGTGGCGCATGTTGGACGTCGTGTACTTGAAAGGGTCAAGTAGTCAACGATAGTTCTGTCCATTGAATTGGAACGTACGTGCAGGGGCACACACAGTTTGCATCATAACTAACAATTAAGTTTCCCAGTGTGTCCAACAAAATATAAATACCGTGTTGTAAAATAAAAGCAGTAAAGAAAGAGGTCAGACAAAAAACTCTAGAAGAACACCTACGTAAATGTGAACAGTTCCAAGAACTCCAGCAAATATAAATAGATAATTCCAAGAAATGAGATGGAATTAAAGACCTAAGGGTAATTAAGACAGCCACTTTAGGCCCCAAGAGCTCTTCAACTTTACTTAAACAAGTATGCACGATCTTCTGGCTTACTAGTACTACATGACACTGGTTTTCTTGGTTTTAAGACGCCATGTTTGAAGTTTAGTTAGGTTTCATATTCTCTTTTGATTTGCTGAAGATTTCTCGTTCCCTCGAGATTCCATTGGCCCTCACTTGACCCAGAGCTCTAACTTACGGTGTGACGTCTAGCCTCTTTCGTTTCACGGAATTCAGTCTGCCAAATCTCGCCATAATTTCGACGGATGTTCTTTTTTTTTCGGATTGTAGCAAACCTAAATTAATACATACCAAACTGTACAAAATGACAACGTTCGGTATGTTTACAGATCTGTCAGTTAAGAGGAGATGGTCTTTCTGGAACTCTACTTTCACGTTCCAGTCTTTGGGCACGTGGTAACTTGCTCTGACCTGCCATTGGCTAGTAACACGACCTAAGAAAAAAATAATATTTGCTCTTCCGACGTGAATTTTCTCACCGTAGAGAGTGTGTAAAATATCGACCGTGAAAATGCACGTGAAAACACCCACCCCCTCCGTCCTCGATTCTCATTCCTTCTACATATTTCCCAAGTATTCAATTCATATCCTCTAATACGCCTGTTCTGTACCATCATTCTCACGTTGTGTAGCTCTAACACAGCTCATGTAAAAGGGCGTTCGGTGTCTGTAAAAACGAAACAGAAACCTAAACCGTATGCCTGGCATCAAGTAGTTCGAAACACAGAAATGTTTAAAGTAGGTCTGGTTGGAGAGTTTTGTACGAAAAATAACTTTCATACTAAAGCATTTAAATTATGTTCAGGAAAAGAAAAAATGAACAGATAAATTTTACAAAAACAACAGAAAAACTTCCACACAACTGTGATATATGTTACAAAATTAAAAACCTGATTGTATTTTTGAAGATCAGAATGTCCAGGAAAGTCACACAAGAATGAAAATTTTATAGCTGATCCAGTATGTAATTCATAAATGTTAAGGAGATTGTTTGTTTTGTAATTAAGCACAAAGCTACACAATGGGCTATCTGTGCTCTGCCCACCACGGGTATCGAAACCCAGATTCTAGCGTTGTAAGTCCACAGACATACCGCTGTGCCACTGGGGGCGTTAAGGGAAAAATAATGCTGTCGTAATAGTTGTTTCAATATAGATTTGATAAATGTTTTGAGATACAATTAAAGCTTATTATCTCGTCCACTACATGATTGATAAATGTGTTGAGATATAATTAAAGCTTATTATCTCGTCCACTACAGGATTGACAAATGTTTTGAGATACACTTAAAGCTTATTATCTCGTCCACTACATGATTGATAAATGTGTTGAGATACACTTAAAGCTTATTATCTCGTCCACTACAGGATTGATAAATGTTTTGAGATATAATTAAAGCTTATTATTTCGTCCACTACAGGATTGATGAATGTTTTGAGAT
>NW_013667959.1:163485-171796 GCF_000517525.1 Limulus polyphemus | reverse complement strand
TAATCATCTGTGACTTAATACTAGCTTGGAGCTTAATCATCTGTGACATAATACTAGCTTCGAGCTTAATCATCTGTGACTTAATACTAGCTTGGAACTTAATCATGTGTGACTTAATACTAGCTTGGAGCTTAATCATCTGTGACTTAATACTAGCTTGGAACTTAATCATGTGTGACTTAATACTAGCTTGGAGTTTAATCACCTGTGACTTAATACTAGCTTGGAACTTAATCATCTGTGACATAATACTAGCTTCGAGCTTAATCATCTGTGACTTAATACTAGCTTGGAACTTAATCATCTGTGACTTAATACTAGCTTGGAGCTTAATCATCTGGCAAACAAGAGATAAAAGTCAACCAACCAAAGACATCATGAAATACTTTAACAAACTTTCAAATAAGAGATGAAAGTGATTTTTGTATATATCATGAACCACAAGAAAGATGTTATTTAAATATTTGATGAACCTCAATAAAGGTGATGTTTATATACTTAACGAACCCTACCAAAGGTGATGTTTATCTACGTGTTTAATTTTTACAAAGGTGGTCTTTATCTACGTGATTAATTTTTACAATGGTGGTGTTTGTCTACGTGATGAACCTCACTAATGATCATGCTATGAAAGTTGGCAATGGTAATATTTATCATAGCCAGACAAAAAAAATGATGATACAGATAAAGTAAACAATAGGTGGTTCCATGTTTTCACATACCGTACTCGTCAAAAACATTGCAGCGGGACTTGGGTCAATAGAAAACACTGTTATTTAAAATATAAACAAATATTACGGAATTGTACAGTAAGAATTAAACCAGGATACTGCACCCTATATTAACGTGCTTTACTACAAATCCTGTTCTATTCATTTGAGCCCCTGATGACGAACTAGCCGAGGGAGCAGATAGTCATCTGGTTGTTCTAAATTGCTACAGCTATATTTTACGGTTGATTAAGGGTGCTATTATTAGAAATATTCATACACTTAGTCGTAGGATTTTATAAAAATTATATTCATGCCCGCACTAATGTAATACATAGTCCCCTTGTTAGACTTCATCCTTTACTTTTTTATACTGGATTATAAAATAAATTTGAAGGGCTATACAATTAATTAGAGAAGTTATACAATTAATTAGCAGCGTTATGAAATTAATTAGAGGGTATAGTACATACAGAATTTAGATATTAAATGATCCAGTAGTGCTGTGTGAAAAACTGGAGGCTACTTTAACCCGACCTTTTGTGACACCTGATCTAAACGGCCAGGTCAGAGACCCCAGATCTCAGATGTAGCTACTTAGAACTACTGTTTATACAAAGCGCAATACCCGTAGTTTGTATGAAAATCTAGCCGAACAACAGGATTGACTATTGTGGCTCTAATGACCCCACAACTAAAAGTGAGGAACGTGTTTAACTTTGGACCAATCGATACGAAGCCCGAAACGCTAATCACTAGGCCAAACCACCCTTCAGTGTTCATGTGTTCCGTAAGTAAGGTATACTCTATTTTTTTCCTAAAAGTGACTTTCATTAACAGTATTGTTTAGAATGATTATTATATCTATTTTTATCATGTTTAATTAGTATATTTTGATGATTATTGTTAGTTTAGTATAGTGATTTACGACTAACCTAAGTTTCCTCGTGGCCCCCCGAAGGCACAGCGGTAAGTTTACAGACTTACAGCGCTAAAATCCAGGATTCGATTCACTGCGGTGGACAAAACAGCTAGCCCAATGTGGCTTTGCTCGAAAAACCAAAACACACAAACCGAACCTCGTGAAATATGCTTTCGGTTACAGCCAAAAATATCGTTAAGAGCGAGGGTGTCTAACTGATGGAACAATAGATTATAATATTTGTAAGTAGGAACATAAGAACAGTACGCCTAATCAGGTGTACTCATTAGTTGATTCCACTTTAGATAAAACCTATGTAGGTAGCTTAATCTGACCGCAAATTGATATTTATTTAACAAAGCACAAAACTGCTGATCTCCAAGCCAGACAGCGTTGATCACTGGTGGAAATATCATTCAAGAGTGTTCTACTTCCTGCTACCGCATTTGTTGTGTTGATAAGATACTATAAACCGAAAAGGAAACTTAAAATTATATCATCAACTACTTTAACAAACCTTCAAACAAGAGATAAAAGTCCGTCAACCAAAGACATCATCAACTACTTTAACAAACCTTCACAAACAAGAGATAAAAGTTAACTAACCAAAGAAAGGTTTGTTAAAGTAGTTGATGATGTCTTTGGTTGGTGGACTTTTATCTCTTGTTTGAAGGTTTTATGAAATAAATTCATGGTAAGTTTGGTTGGTGGTAGTTATATATATTGTTTGTCCATTAGGTACTTTAAATATTTTTAGCCAGTAATCATCAGAGGAAACAACATGTAAACATAAGACATTTTATTTCAAAACAATACAAAACATCGTAACTAATGCACGTTTATGTATTTTATGAGTTGTTTTCAAATAACTTTTCGAAGAATAAATCAGTAAAGTGAATCAAAATTGTTATGTTACATAATATCAACAGTATACTTTAAAGACCTTCAACACATAACATGACGTCTGGATGATCATCAGGCTTAATATGGTGTTTTAATTCATGTAGGCTAATTTGATCTTAATCGAAGTTTTTGCAAATAAATAAAACGACCTAGGACTCGACAGAATCTTACAAGTTACTTTATTTGCTCAACACCTTC
Source organism: Limulus polyphemus (assembly GCF_000517525.1). Lineage (NCBI taxonomy): Eukaryota > Metazoa > Arthropoda > Merostomata > Xiphosura > Limulidae > Limulus > Limulus polyphemus. The sequence goes on along the minus strand of NW_013667959.1, from coordinate 169,063 downwards.
ATCGGGAGCATACAACTTCTGTAGCGAACTTTTTCACTCAAAGTTTATTAGAAGTTTTGTTTTAAACGCGTGAAGCGAAGACAACAATAAAGATATGGCATATAGTACTGCTGTAAAAAAAGGTGGAAAATAGGAGAAAACAAATATACGTAGAATAAAGTTAGAATCGCAGACTGATGATGAAAGTAGTCCTAGTATAAAATAAATGATGAATTATAAGCTCGATTTAAAAAAGTCAAACCTTTCAAAAGAGAAATGATTGTGGTACAATTTAAAGTGAGGAGCCATTTTTGTGAATAAACTTTCTTTTATTAGGAGCTCTATCTCTATTTCGACACTACTTATTGTTTAGAACTGTGAAACTCCAGTGAGTGTTTTGATGTTTAATTTTCTGTCTGTGGCCCCTGATTGCCGGAGTTGGAGGAGCTGGAGCACATTACACTTCTTAAATGAAAGTGATAAAACTAGATAGACTTTTTTAACCGTAACAGTTGATGTTTATTAATATTGATGAGGATATCTATATATATATAGAGCCTAGATCACTATTATGTCTGTTAGTTTCTAGCCGGAATGATGTGCAGTAACCAAATGTGTTGTTTAACCTGATGAAGCTGTAATGGTAAAACGTTGGCTTAAATAAAACCAATTATGTTTTCTGGAGTAATAGATCTTGTTTTATCAATTTTTTTAACAATGAACATAATTTTCTAGTTTAAACTTTCATAAATAACTCTTTTAAAGACTTGTTAATCTTTACCTTTCTTTTAATAATTCATTTATCCTTGCTATGAATCTGAAACAGAATAATATGAAGTTATGAGGATTAACGTAATTTCGACAATTAAAACCTAACCTCTGACTGTACAGTTGCGTCTTTTGTTTTTATATTTTTACATAATTAAAATTTTAATATTACTTGATGCTATCCTATAGTCGAATGTGCACCGACTGGAGGAGTTAGAAACTGTGGTTTGGTTCCTTATGATATGGTAAATAATAAACGTAAGTATGTATAAATAATCCAAAGAGTTAAGACTGTGGTTTGGTTCTTGATGATACGTTATAGTCAATTAATATATAAATACGATCAAAACAAAAATTATAATATGTTTCTTAGCGATATGGGATAATAAAACAAATATAAAACCGTTGCTTAGTTGTTGATGATAAAGGTTTTCATAAAATCAAATACACAACCATCAAAACGTTTAGAAACTGTGGGATTGTTTTACTAAAAATAAAATAAAATTCAAACGTAAATTCAAAGTGACTAATGCCCCAAGCAACATTGAAAAATGTAATGGAAATGATGAAACAGTGGAAAGAATACCAAAAAGAAAGAGTCAGGAAATTAAGAAAAATTACAAGAATGAGACAAAAAGTTACAGAAGAATTATGAATTAACAAAAATCAATTGAAATGAAGACAAGCTAGAAGAAGCCATAGAAAATACACAATTTAACGCTGAGAAAGCCATATATGATGCACGGAAGGATTGTAGCAACAAAACACAGGAGTAATCTGAAAGAATTATAAGAAAAAGATCAACAAAGTAGAAAAGAACACATAGAAAGTGAACTGGCAAATTCAAGGATCAAACCAACCACATCTATCAGTCAGGTTTGACAGGGCCGCAATTCTTTACAATAGGTGTTTGTTACAATTGGTGTCTGTGACTTGTTGATGATGAATTTTAACAATCCATTTGTTTTAAAATAATATATTTAAAACAAGTCAAGCGTATGTACAACAATTCGTTACACTATTGGTTGTCACAGTTGTATCCAGAACTTTAAATAAGTATCTCTTTTTTGTCAAAATCCACAAAAGCTGCTTCAGTTACTTTAGAACCCAATTGTCGAGGTGAACTATTCTTCTCTGCTCTGTTATTACAATACAATCTATACACACTATACACACTTTATAGCTAAACTTACGACCACCCAGTCTAACTTCATTTTTTTCACTATTACTTTCACTAACTTCCTTACTTGCACTAATTTGGTCGTCTATATATATGTATTGCCCGACTGAGGCCTAGAACTTTCTACAAACTACGAGACGTTATGATGTAACAATACTCACTTAAAGCAACGGGAAAAAATTCAGAAGTTTCGAGTCACATAACGTTAATTCACGACAATTGAACTACACAACAAATGATTCGTAATCAGTTACGTAATCAAAAAATTACTTACTCTAATGCTCTTCTATTGAACTTAAACATTTGAACATTGCAGTGGAGACTGTGAGGAATGAACGACGATCATAAGCCAAGTGGATGATGATTCGTCTTCAGAGTCCAACCAGATCAAAATAACAACAACGTGTTAATCTGCTATAGAAAACAGCAATTAATTAAGTAGTAAAGTTCAGCTGAAAATAATCCATCAGCCCAGTTGAGGTAAGAATTTCATTATTTAAAGGAACCAGTCGATGACTTAATGGTGTGAAGCTTTCTTTTACTTCTGCCATTTTGTAAAATAATTCTCTGACATATTTCGTCCTCTACACAAACTATTGAAAATCCACTCATAGTAGATAAATACAGATATCACGTGATCACCTTCTATAGCAAGTCAATGAATCACGTGATCATCTACTATAGCAAGTCAATAAATCACGTGATCACCTACTATACCAAGTCAATGAATCACGTGATCACCTACTATACCAAGTCAATGAATGCTGCAGATACTTTACAGAACTACTAAGTGTCATTCGAGCACTGACTCACTTTTATCGTTACCCATATAGACAAACATTAACACCCCAGATAGATCACGCAGCACTAAATTGGCTGATTAATTTTCACAGTCCATAAGAGCAGACAGCAAGATGGCTCCAGAAACTTCAAGTGTACAACTTTAACATTAGGCATCGCCCTGGACAGAGCCATGGAATGTCTTATACAGTATATTCGAAAATCTTGTACAGTTGAAGATCGTAAAAAATTGTGAAACAGGGAAGCTAAAGGTAGTAAAGATGATCGACAGATAGATTAACAAAACCGAATCGAAAATGTGGCATCTACAAGTGATGTTGAAGAACTAATCTACTCAACTAAATAAGGCAAAAGATACGAACTTGAAGAACATCAGGAATGGTCAGTGTAACTGGGCATTGCGTACACAATCTATGACTAAAGTTCGTACTTCCACATTCACTCTGTCATCTACACAACCTTCCACTTCCGACATATAGATGCCTAGGTGTTAAGAATACAATGTGGAGATTGCTTATATGTTTGTTTATAATTAAGCACAAAACTAGAGTTGTAATTCCGCAGACATACCGCTGTGCCACTGGGGCCAATGTGGAGAGAATAAGAGAACGTTCCAGAAATCTATAGATATAGATTAAATCATACGAACTGTGCTGTGCATGAGAATATCTAGAGAGGAAACAACTTGAACAACTTCTGTAGCAGGCAATAATAGGAATAGATATAGATTTGATGAGCTTTAGTGATTCGCATTCGGCGAATAATATGTGTTATCATGCATAAAACAGATCTGGTAAGTTTAGTAAATGTACATTTTGGCTCTTTTCAATAAAATTGTGTTGCAATCATGTTTCTGTGACTAAGATACATTTTTGTAACGAAAACTGGAAATAAACAATGATTTCATTATATATGCGAAAATAGTCACCATCTCGAACGTAAGCAACTCTTTGGGGATAATGCGCATGCGTATGATGTAACCGAGACAGTTGTTTAAAATCTAAATTATGAACCAGATTAAATTAGTAAATAATGAACTTTTTAGGTACTGTATCGTCATCACTATTGGCAGCTTCCTCTAGCAAACACCTAAACTAAAATATTAAATAGTTTTAGCCATCTAGTTAGTGTTAGCTTTGGGTTTGCAATTTGTGATCGAAAGTTGTCCAAAGACGATTCCTAATTATATCCTCGAGTTTGTTATCTAGACAAGAAGTGAGCGAAGTTGCTATTGATTAGTGTGGCCCCTCAGTGACACATCGGTCTGTCTGCGGACTTACAACGCTAGAATCCGGGTTTCGATACCCATGGTGGGCAGAGCACAGATAGCACATTGAGTAGCTTTGTGCTTAATTACAATCAAAAAATGATTAGTGTGAGGGCTATACGATGGATATATATTTTTCTACGACTGCCCTTTTATTTTAAGTTTGTTTGTTTGTTATGGTTTTCGCGCAAAGCTACAAGAGGGCTATCTGCGCTAGCCGTCCCTAATTTAGCAGTGTAAGACTAGAGGGAAGGCAGCTAGTCATCACCACCCATCGCGAACTCTTGGGCTACTCTTTTACCAACGACTAGTGGGATTGACCGTCACCTTCTAACGCCCCCACGGCTGAAAGGGCGAGCATGTTTGGTGGGACCGGGATTCGAACCCGCGACCCACAGATTGCGAGTCGAGCGCCCTAACCATCTGGCCATGCAGGGCCATTATTGTAAGACTAGTTCGGTTTTAGAACTGGTTGGACATTATTACATGTGTTTTATTTCACCCAGCTAGTGTTAGCAGGGGTGATTTGTTTTGTGGAGGGAGTGTAACCTTTTCTTATTTTTATGGTACAAAGCATATTAACTATATCTTAACATTAAAATTATTTATGTATACTTTGTTAAATATTTTGATAAAATTGCATAAAAGGAAATTTTCTGAGTGAAACAAAATGGAAATTAAAAATTACTGTAGTCCTAATACTTTTGAAGCATTGTTTTTTGTTGTTGTTTTTGCATTCAGGCGGTTTTATAATATTCCTAACAAATCGGAAAAAAAAGGATAGAACGAAAGTTAACTGCCAATATTTATTTTAATTATGTTTTATGTACAAGTATTCGTATTTGCTAAAGAATAACAAGTATTTTATTGGATGAACAATTGACTCAATTCTGCATACTTGAAAAACAAACAAACTTGAGTTTGTTTTTATGGTGTTTTTTTTTCGCTCTTCACAGCCCAAATGTCTTTACCAATCAACCTGTAAGTAGTGAGTATATATACTGTATTAACTTAGTGTTATATAGGTTTTTTAACCAAGTCGATTCAGTAGTTGTAGAGAAAATAGTAATTGAAATTTCAAAAAAAAATCATTTACATAAGGGGACGAACGCACTGAGAAAAATGTAAACAATAGAAATTAAATGTCACTGCCTTATCTGCTGTGCTTACAGCTGGGAATCGAACCCCCTGATTTTAGCATTGTAAACCCTTAAATTTACCGGGTAACTCCTAAAATCTAAAACTGAATTCAGTTAACAATTGCAAGATGAAATCTCGGTTGTTAGACCACTTTGTACTTCGTCGAAGATAACACTGTGTTATAAATAGGATTTGGTTTGTTCTTAGACCACTTTGTACTTCGTCGAAGATAACACTGTGTTATAAATAGGATTTGGTTTGTTCTTAGACCACTTTGTACTTCGTCGAAGATAACACTGTGTTATAAATAGGATTTGGTTTATTCTTAGACCACTTTGTACTTCGTTGAAGATAACATTGTGTTATAAATAGGATTTGGTTTGTTCTTAGACCACTTTGTACTTCGTCGAAGATAACACTGTGTTATAAATAGGATTTGGTTT
>NW_013667959.1:161341-162485 GCF_000517525.1 Limulus polyphemus | reverse complement strand
CTTTGTACTTCGTTGAAGATAACATTGTGTTATAAATAGGATTTGGTTTGTTCTTAGACCACTTTGTACTTCGTCGAAGATAACACTGTGTTATAAATAGGATTTGGTTTGTTCTTAGACCACTTTGTACTTCGTTGAAGATAACATTGTGTTATAAATAGGATTTGGTTTGTTCTTAGACCACTTTGTACTTCGTTGAAGATAACATTGTGTTATAAAAGAATTTGGTTTGTTTTGAATTTCGCGTAAAGCTACACGTGGGCTATCTGCACTAGCCGTCCCTAACTTAGCAGTCATAGACTAGAGAGAAGGCAGCTAGTCATAACCACCTACCGCAAACTATTGGGCTACTCTGTTACCAACGGATAGTGGAATTTACCGTCACATTATAACGCCCTCACGGCTGAAAGGGCGAGCATATTTGATGGACCGGGGATTCGATCCCGCGACCCGCAAGTTGCGAATCGAGCGCCCTAACTCTCTTCGTTCTCCAACAGAAAGTTGACATTTACACATCATTTTATATATTTGTAAGTCAGTGGTGTTCCAAAGTGAGGGTGCTTAACTAGTCATGGAGATTTTACAATGAAAGTATAAGAAGCTGCTAACAGCAGCTAAATCTATAATAATATATTTTACAGTTGTTATATAAGTCCAATATGTAAAAGCGGGAGTGCTACAGCACCCCCCAATTTTAACGCCTCTGTAATTGCTGTTAATTCAGGGTTAATTTTCATTTTTCAACGCAATGCAAGTGCCTTTGTAATACCTAAGTGCAACATTGATTAATCTTATATGCAGGGGTAAAGTCAAAGTGTCCATGACACGATGTTTTATATAATTACATTGAAATTCAATTGACAAACTTTATGTTTAATAAACTTGAAATAAAAAGTAGTTCACAATCCAAATTTTAATATTATATAATGTTTAATTTATTAATTGAAAAGGAAATATGTTGAACATATTCTACAGAATTCATTACAGTGTGTGTGTGTGTGTGTGTCTTCGCTCTGAATTACCATTTTCAAAATGTTCCTTCTCTATTCTAACATAATCTTCTGGGTCGAAAATAACGTACACTTGTTATATTGACGTTACTAGACGTCATGTTTATACCGCCATTGTTATATTGACGTTACTA
>NW_013667959.1:158616-160397 GCF_000517525.1 Limulus polyphemus | reverse complement strand
ATAGCTAGACAGCTTAATAAATTATAAAATATAGCATAGCTAGACAGCTTAATAAATTATAAAATATAGTATAGCTAGACAGCTTAACAAATTATAAAATATAACATAGCTAGACAGCTTAATAAATTATAAAATATAGTATAGCTAGACAGCTTAACAAATTATAAAATATAACATAGCTAGACAGCTTAATAAATTATAAAATATAGTATAGCTAGACAGCTTAACAAATTATAAAATATAACATAGCTAGACAGCTTAATAAATTATAAAATATAGTATAGCTAGACAGCTTAACAAATTATAAAATATAGCATAGCTAGACAGCTTAATAAATTATAGAATATAGCATAGCTAGACAGCTTAATGAATTATAAAATATAACATAGCTAGACAGCTTAATAAATTATAAAATATAACATAGCTAGACAGCTTGATAAATTATAAAATATAGCATAGCTAGACAGCTTAATAAATTATAGAATATAGCATAGCTAGACAGCTTAATAAATTATAGAATATAGCATAGCTAGACAGCTTAATAAATTATAGAATATAGCATAGCTAGACAGCTTAATAAATTATAGAATATAGCATAGCTAGACAGCTTAATAAATTATAAAATATAGCATAGCTGGACACCTTAATAAATTATAATTATTATACGGCGTTGTCTTCTTTCCAGGTATTTTTTGTTCTAAAGTGCATATTCTATTTTTTTTTAATTTTTCTGAGCCACATTATATCTACTATAATTTGGTTGACCTGTTTGACTATTCACGTATTATGCAAGTTTTATTTTATCATATTACAGCAACCGATTTACAGTACTTTGCAGTTTTTGCTCGCATTGGATAAGTCATACATATTTATCCCCCTTGTCCCCTGCCATTAGTTAATCGTAGCTTAGGCCTAAATTTATTCTCCAGTCAGCTCCTGTTCTAACAAAAAGCCAAACACCGTTTTATATTAAACCACTTCGAACACTTCTCGAGTGAAAGTCCAAAAAAAAAAACTTGAACAACAAGATGTTTCCTACCAGCTTGACGTTGCCATGTGTTTAACATTGAGAACAGTAGTCACTTCAGTTCTTATAGGGATTTACAACATTTTGGATACAGAGTTTTTTATAATTATTTTTTTAAATAGATGATTTGTCATCGCAGTATCATAGCCCACCGGCTATACGGCGTGTCTGTCATCATTCCAATCCCCGAATGTTGGTGTCACCGGAGGTTCGGCTAGAGATGTCAGAACTCCTAACAAGTAAACGCAAAAAGTGTGTGAAGCCAGTGGCTTCCCTGGCGTCAGGAAAGCTACCAATTGAGGGAAATAGGGAAAACATTCTCATAAGAGTTGTCCTCACGTGCCAAAACCTCCTGAGACCAACGAAGTATCAAAATCATTATCACAAAATATGGCAATGCCTCTAGAACTTCTAATGTACTTAAGAATTCTTCATCTAGGCGTTTTCTGTCTTCAACGACAGCAGGAATTGGTCAAAAGAGACTCAGTAACGTCTTCAAGAACATCTGGAATTGGTCAAAAGATATTCAGTAAAGTCTTCAAGGACACCAGGAATCGGTGAAAGAATACTCAGTAGTGTCTTCAAGGACACCAGGAATCGGTGAAAGAATACTCAGTAGTGTCTTCAAGGACACCAGGAATCGGTCAAAAGAGACTCAGTAGTGTCTTCAAGGACACCAGGAATCCGTGAAAGAAGACTCAGTAGTGTCTTCAAGGACAACAGGAATCCGTGAAAGAAGACTCAGTAGTGTCTT